>NW_019942752.1:273762-278077 GCF_002910315.2 Salvelinus sp. IW2-2015 | reverse complement strand
ACAGTTAGTAGAATATATACTGATTCAGTTCTCTTAGTGTTGCCTCATACAGTAGTAGTAATCTATACTGATTCAGTTCTCTTAGTGTTGCCTCATACAGTAGTAGTAATCTATACTGATTCAGTTCTCTTAGTGTTGCCTCATACAGTAGTAGTAATCTATACTATTCAGTCTCTTTAGTGTTGCCTCATACAGTAGATAATATACTGATTCAGTTCTCTTAGTGTTGCCTCATACAGTAGTAGTAATCTATACTGATTCAGTTCTCTAGTGTTGCCTCATACAGTAGTAGTAATCTATACTGATTCAGTTCTCTTAGTGTTGCCTCATACAGTAGTAAATCTATACTGATTCAGTTCTCTTAGTGTTGCCTCATACAGTAGTAGTAATCTATACTGATTCAGTTCTCTTAGTGTTGCCTCATACAGTAGTAGTAATCTATACTGATTCAGTTCTCTTAGTGTTGCCTCATACAGTAGTAGTAATCTATACTGATTCAGTTCTCTTAGTGTTGCCTCATACAGTAGCTGTATCTAACTGGTTCAGTTCTCTTAGTGTTGCCTCATACAGTAGTAGTAATCTATACTGATTCATTCTCTTAGTGTTGCCTCATACAGTAGTAGTAATCTATACTGATCAGTTCTCTTAGTGTTGCCTCATACAGTAGTAGTATCTAACTGATTCAGTTCTCTTAGTGTTGCCTCATACAGTAGTAGTAATCTATACTGATTCAGTTCTCTTAGTGTTGCCTCATACAGTAGTAGTAATCATACTGGTTCAGTTCTCTTAGTGTTGCCTCATACAGTAGTAATAATCTATACTGATTCAGTTCTCTTAGTGTTGCCTCATACAGTAGTGTATCTACACTGTTCAGTTTCTTAGTGTTCCTCATACAGTAGTAGTAATCTATACTGATTCAGTTCTCTTAGTGTTGCCTCATACAGTAGTAGTAATCTATACTGATTCAGTTCTCTTAGTGTTGCCTCATACAGTAGTAGTAATCTATACTGATTCATTCTCTTAGTGTTGCCTCATACAGTAGTAGTAACTATACTGATTCAGTTCTCTTAGTGTTGCCTCATACAGTAGTAATAATCTATACTGATTCAGTTCTCTTAGTGTTGCCTCATACAGTAGTAGTATCTAACTGATTCAGTTCTCTTAGTGTTGCCTCATACAGTAGTAGTAATCTATACTGATTCAGTTCTCTTAGTGTTGCCTCATACAGTAGTAGTAATCTATACTGATTCAGTTCTCTCTTAGTGTTGCCTCATACAGTAGTAGTAATCTATACTGATTCAGTTCTCTTAGTGTTGCCTCATACAGTAGTAGTAATCTATACTGATTCAGTTCTCTTAGTGTTGCCTCATACAGTAGTAGTAATCTATAACTATTCAGTTCTCTTAGTGTGCCTCATACAGTAGTGATCATCTACACTGTTCAGTTCTCTTAGTGTTGCCTCATACAGTAGTAGTAATCTATACTGATTCAGTTTCTTAGTGTTGCCTCATACAGTAGTAGTAATCTATACTGATTCAGTTTCTCTTAGTGTTGCCTCATACAGTAGCTGTCATCTACACTGATTCAGTTCTCTTAGTGTTGCCTCATACAGTAGTAGTAATCTATACTGATTCAGTTCTCTTAGTGTTGCCTCATACAGTAGTAGTCAATCTATACCTGATTCAGTTCTCTTAGTGTTGCCTCATACAGTAGCTGTCATCTAAACACTGCCGTTCAGTTCTCTATGAGGACCTCGACAGTAGCTGTCATCTCATCTGATATTGGACAGTCAAGCACATCAAAATGAGATACACTGATGCATTATTTTCTTAAGTAACTCAAATCGGTGTTCTCAAATAGATCCACGCTTGATTAGAGTGATTGAATGGTCTATAGTAGACATGGTTAATACAATGATTGGTAAGAGTGAGAGAGCAGGAGAATAGAAGAGCAGAGAGAGAGAGAGAGAGAGCAGAGAGAGAGAGAGAGAGAGAGCAAAGAGGAGAGAGAGAGAACAAGAGTGTGAGAGAGACGAGAAGAGAGGAGAGAGAGAGAGAGAGAGAGAGACAAGAGTGAGAGAGAGCAAGAGAGGGAGAGAGAGAGAGAGAGAGAGAGAGAGACAATTAGACCCAACCAAATCATGAGAAAACAAAAAGATTAGATAATACTTGCATACGTTGGATTGGAAAGAATTAACAAATAACAGAGCAAACTAGAATGCTATTTGGCCTTAAACAGAGAGTACACAGTGGCAGAATATCTGACCACTATGACTGACCCAKAATTAAGGAAAGCTTTGACTATGTACAGACTCAGTGAGCATAGCCTTGCTATTGAGAAAGGCCGRCGTAGYCAGACCTGGCTTTCAAGAGAAGGCAGGCAATGTGCACACTGCCCAGAAAATGAGGTGGAAACTGAGCTGCACTTCATAACCTCCTGCCAAATAAATGTATGACCATATTAYAGACACATATTTCCTTCAGATTARACAGACCCACAAAGAATTCGAAAAGAAATCCAATTTTGATAAACTRCCATATCTATTGGGMGAAATACCACAGTGTGGTACACAATAAAAGGTCAACCAGTGAAGAKCAAACACCATTGTAAATACAACCCATATTTATGTTTATTTATTTGCCCTTTTGTACTTTAACTATTTGCACATCGTTACAACACTGTATATAGACAAAATATGATATTTGAAATGTCTATTTTTTTATGTGTGAGTAAAGATTTCCTGTTCACTTTTMATTGTTTATTTCACTTTTGTTTATTATCTATTTCWCTTGCTTTGGCAATGTTAACATATGTTTCCCATGCCAATAAAGCCTCTTGAATTTAAATGAATTGAAATTGAGAGAGCGAGATCACTAAAGGTCAGAGGACTGTCCTTCCCTCCCTTTGCCATCTCTCTCACTAATGTGCGTTAGGTTGGGAGATCATTACTACACTGGACGATTCAACTAGGAACTCACTGTCTAGCCACATCTTTGATGAGTTGTTACCTGTATTGTACAATGTATTCCATTTTTCTACAAGTTTGGAGGATAAGAATAGGGATTTATCCAAAACTATCTATCTATCTATCTATCTATCTATCTATCTATCTATCTATCTATCTATCTATCTATCTATCTATCTATCTATCTATCTTATCTATCTATCTATCTATCTATCTATACATAAGGCTCTCTCTGTGTCTATCTATCTCTCTTTCTCTATATATATACTACCGTTCAAAGGTTTGGGGTCACTTATAAATGTCATTGTTTTTGAAAGAAAAGCACATTTTTTGTCCAGTAAAATAACATTACATGCAAATGATCAGAAATACAGTGTAACATTGTTAAGTGTGTAAATGACATTGTAGCTGCGAAAACGGTGATTTTTTATGAATATCTACATAGGCGTACAGGCGCCCATTATCAAACACCTCCTTGTTCCAATGCACGTTGTGTTAGCTAAACAAACAAGGTTTGATCATTAGCTAACTCGTTCAATATGTTACCCACAGCGAATGTTTCCTGAATAGACAATAAAATGCCCTTCTGTTAGACTAGTTGATATCTGGCAGCATCCAGCATTTGTGTGGTTCGATTACAGGCTCAAAATGGCCAGAAACAAAGAACTTCCTTCTGAAACACCCCCAGTCTATTCTTGTTCTGAGAAATGAAGGCTATTCCATGCGAGAAATTGCCAAGACACTGAAGATCTCGTACAACTTCTGGAATGTTCCAAGCTGTTTTGAAGGCACAGTCAACTTAGTGTATGCAAACTTCTGACCCACTGGAATTGTGATACAATGAATTATAAGTGAAATAATCTGTCTGGTAAACAATTGTTGGAGATAATTACTTGTCGTCATGCCACAAAGTAGATGTCCTAACGACTTGGGGGCAATGCAAAGGGGAGGGGAGTAGGGCGATGCAAATAGTCTGGGCAGCCATTTCACTATATGTTCAGGAGTCTTATGGCTTGGGTGGTAGAATCTGTTTAGGAGCCTCTTGACCTAGATTTAGGCGCTCAGGTACAGCTTGCTGTGTGCAACAGAACTTGCTGGTAATGGGATTTTGAGCTTTTGAGCTATCTGACCGCCTGGTATTTAGAGGACCCAACTGAACCAAAGCCCGACACACAGTGATGTACTGGTCGTTCTCATAAGTGCCGTTGCGGTCAGAGGCCGGCAGTTGCCATAGTTCAGGCAGTGATGCAACCAGTCAGGATGCTCTCTGAGTGGTGCAGCTGTGACACATGAGGATCGTAGACCCATGACAAATCTTTTCAGTCTCCTGAGGGGAATTGTTTGCATGCC
>NW_019942752.1:260125-273737 GCF_002910315.2 Salvelinus sp. IW2-2015 | reverse complement strand
GTTTTGTCATGCCCGCTTCACGACTGTCTTGGTGTGCTTGGACCATGTTAATTTGTTGGTGATGTGGACACCAAGGAACTTGAAGCTCTCAACTTGCTCCACWGKATCCCTGTCGATGAGAARAGGGGCGTGCTCGGTCCTCTTTTCCCTGTAGMCCACAATTAACTCCTTTGTCTTAATCACGTTGAGGGAGAGGTTATTGTCCTGGCACCACACGGCCAGGTCTCTGACCTCCTCCCTATAYYCTGTCTCGTTGTTGTCGGTGATCAGGCCMACCACTATTGTGTCATCMGCAAATTTAATGARGGTGTTGGAGTCGTGCCTGGCCGTGCAGTCATGAGTGAACAGGGAGTACAGGAGYGGGCTGASCACGCACCCTTGAGGGGCCCCTGTGTTGAGGATCAGTGTGGCGSATGTGTGTGTTACCTACCCTTACCACCTGGGGGCGGCCCGTCAGGAAGTCCAGGATCCAGTTGCAGAGGAAGGTGTTTAGTCCCAGGGTCCTTAGCTTAGTGATGAGCTTTGTGGGCACTATGGTGTTGAATGCTGAGCTGTAGTCATTGAAAAGCATTCTCACATAGGTGTTCKTTTTGTCCAGMTGYGAAAGGGCAGTGTGGAGTGCAAAAGAGATTGCATCCTCTGTGGATCTGTTTAGGCGGTATGCYAATTGGAGTGGGTCTAGGGTTTCTGGGATGATGGTGTTGATGTGAGCCATGACCAGTCGTTCAAAACACTTCATGGCTACAGACGTGAGTGCTACGGGTTGGTAGTCATTTAGGCAGGTTACCTTAGTGTTCTTGSGCACAGGSACWATGGTGGTCTGCTTGAAACATGTTGGTATTACAGACTACAGGGACAGGTTGAAAAWGTCAMTGAAGACACTTGCCGGTTGGTCAGCGCATGCTCGGAGTACACGTCCTGGTAATCCGTCTGGCCCTGCGGCCTTGTGAAGGTTGATCTGTCTAAAGGTCTTACTCACATCGGCTGCGGAGAGCGTGATCACACAGTCTTCCWGTACAGCTGGTGCTCTCATCCATGTTTTAGTGTTATTTGCCTKGAAGRGAGCATAGAAGTAGTTTAGCTCATCTAGGCTCATGTCACTYGGCAGCTCTCGGCTGTGCWTCCCTTTGTAGTCTGTAATGGTTTSCAAGCACTGCCACATCCGACGAGCGTCAGAGCTGGTGTAGTACGACTCGATCTTAGTCCAGTATTGACAKTTTGTCTGTTTGATGGTTCGTCGTCGGAGGGCATGCCGCTCCTTGAAAGCAGCAGCTCTAGCCTTTAMCTRAGTGRGGATGCTGCCTGTAATCRYTGGRTTCTGGTTGAGGTATGTACGTACGATCACTGTGGGGACGACGTCATCAATGCACTTATTGATGAAGCCAATGACAGATGTGGTGTACTCCTCAATGCCATTTGAGAAATCCCGGAACTTATTCCAGTCTGTGCTAGCAAAACAGTCCTGTAGCTTAGCATCTGCTWCATCTGACCACTTTTTTATTGATCTAGTCACTGGTGCTTCCTGCTTRAATTTTTGCTTGTAAGAAGGAATCAAGAGGATAGAATTATGGTCAGATTTGCCAAATGGAGGGCGAGGGAGAGCTTTGTYTGCATCTCTGTGTGTGGAGTAAAGGTGGTCCAGAGTTATTTTCCCCTCTGGTTGCACATTTAACATGCTGATAGAAATGAGGTAAAACTGATTTAAGTTTCCCTGCATTATAGTCCCCGGCTACTAGGAGCGCCGCCTCTGGGTCAGCGTTTTCTTTTTTGCTTATGGCGCAATATAGCTCATTCAATGCTATCTGAGGTGGTATGTAAACAGCTACGAAGAATACAGATGAAAACTCTCTCAGTAGGGGTTAGGGGTTAGGTTTAAGGTTAGGGTTAGAATTAGGGTTAGAATTAGGGTTAGGGTAAGTGGTTGGTGGTTAGGTTTAGGGTTAGGAGTTAGGTTTAGGGTTTGGGTTACGGGTTAAGGTAAGGGTTAGGGTTTAAGACAGGTCTACATTGCAGGCCTACAGGTGTCAATGGCCTTAACCATTTTTGGGGGCTCTAATTCTGCTCATGTAATTTGAGATAACGAGATGACACATGGTTGTAAGAGATACTAATGTGTTTGTTCATTCTCAACCAACATTATGCCAAATATGGCCTAAAAAAAATAGTGTCCTATGTCACCGGTGTGAAYTGGCTAGCTASTTAGCGGTGCGTGCTTGTAGCGTTTCAATCAGTGAGGTCACTCGCCTCTTAAAACATTTACGCACGCAAGTAGTTGTTTCCCTTGCTCTGTAAGGGCGGCTGCTTTAGGGCAGCGATAGGTAACGATGCTTCGAGGGTGACAATGTTATGCATTTGTTATAACTGTGTTAAGAGTTAGAACTGTTATTGTTTCATTTGGGCGAAAGGAAACAATGTTGTTCGTGTGATTTTTGGTGGGGAAACATTATTGCACAGGGACTGTCAGTATCATAGGCTTATAGCAAATAAGAAAATACCCCAAATCCTGAATCCAAATGGTARGAAGCCACAGTACCACACTAAAACAGCGACACAGACAATAGTTKATTTCTGTCACAAGTTGTGAATGCATTGGAAATGTGCTGCATGTGTGGACACATGGACACGTTTTATTTCTGCCTTTTCTATTCCAGACATTCTGAAATCTGAAATTCACTAAAGCATCCCATGTATGTAACTTTAGTCTTTCACTTTTTTTCACCAACCTTTTTTTTGGTATTACAGTGGCAGCAGACGGTCCACAGGTAGTTGAGAGTTCTCCAGAGAAGAATGATGAAGAGACCCCCAAAGAACGTAACCATGGAGGAGGCAAGGAAAGCCCACCACATGCGCTGCCCGTTGCTATCACAGGGCACATCTGGGGAYAACGGGATGATCACATCCATCTTGGATATGCGGATAGAGGGAGAGTCCGGATAGTAACTATGTTTACCTTTAGGCATTATTCTGAGGCTACCGATGCCCAGGGATATGTTGCCATGTTCTATAACTAGCATCCAGACTCTTTGAGTAGTTCCAGCCAGTGTCCCCTACCCCACAATTCAGCCATATTGCTTAAACTAACTACCTTCTTCTTCCTCTACTCTGCCCGGTCCGTTTTCATCAGTCCTTCTTCTTCTATGTAAATGTTGTGTTCTCAGCGACCTGTTACGCACAAACTTCACTTCGAATGACAGGATYTGATAGTTCCATATACAGCAGTCATTCACACATCGTAAAAGAAGACATATCTAAATGCGAATTGTATGTAAAAAATCTGATATTTCTTTAAAACTCTTTCATTTAATTCCATATAGGAAATCAAATTACTGTTGTTCTTTGCTTGTTTCTTCTGGTGTAACGGTTCAATATTTCCAGAAAAGGCAGCTATTATCMACGCGCAACCTGTCGTTCAGGTTCCTGCATCTGGTAACCGAATAGCGTAAAGAGTAATCGATGGGTAGCCCTCGCTCACAAAACTCCACCTTGTTGAGAACCAATCGCCGCTTTCCGTGTCCGTTCCTTCTGGTACATTTAGCGTTCTCGCTAGCTGTTGAAGACTACTTTCTCTCTTTATAACCGCGATTTTCTAATTTATTCCCTTTCAGAAAAGATTTGCGATAACGCTTTCCAWAGGTTTGTTTGTCCTCTTCTTGCTTCAGCAGCGGCCAGCTGATATGCGGCTACCGGGTCAGATCTGTTTGGAAGATGGCTAGYGAGATGTACAGGTAGCAGGGGTGGAGCCATCAACAACATCTGACCGACTCATATGTTTCGGTGGTCCTCAAACATTATCCTGTCAGTGATTCTACGGCGACGTCCCTTCTCATTCGATTCGTAATGATTTATTTTAGACATTTATGAGCACTTTCTACAGGCTATAAGATATCAAGATAATGGATGCACTGGTTTTATTTATCGGCGTAATTCTACAATGGATTAAATTATACTATTTTTTTTATTTAGAATAGCCTACATGTCTCGCTTCGAATGCGCACAAAAATATGCACAAAYCCCAGTATTTTGAAAGCGTTTCGTGTCTGAGGGAGGATGAGGAGAGGATGCATTTTTCCCCGAAAAGAATACAACAGGACCATGCTGTCCACACCTCGGCCTTGAATAGGACCTGTTGATTAGTCACACTAAGCAATCTGTTGCTCTTTTTTTGTTGTCAAGAAAACAAGTAGGCTACCTATAATTTCCGTGGTAACAGCTTTACCACATGTAAACTAAAATAATAGTCWTACAACATGTATCATTTAAAGCATGATTAAATTAATTCATTTTACAGATGTACTAGGATGATATAATGAAGCAAATATGCAATGAAATCAATTCATAGCTCGGGAAATTATGCTGCTCCAATTGTAGTTTTAAATATATAAATAAAGCGTTTTTATTCTGCACTTTTAGTCCCCCAAAAAATGTATTTGAATTTACAAATCTATGAACCGGAGATTTTGCTCTCCCTGGTGGTCACACGTTGCATCTATTGCCTCATCTTTGGATTCATGAGCCTGCMGCGGCAGAGAAGACACGCACGCCTCGATTCAAATTCCCAAGGGATTGGATCCGGAAATAGGACAGYACATTTACGCACACATCCAAAGTACAGTTTCACGTGCGTCTCTTCTACGTCTTTAAAGAKGAATCAATAGAAGAAGAAAAAGAACATGATTCAAAAGGAGAAAATAGAAAGATGCAGATACTAGATGGTATGTCTGTTGGTACAGTTAGACTATTCATTTAAATCAATCACATGTATTTTTATAAAGCCCTTTTTACATCAGCAGTTGTCACAAAGTGATTTACAGAGATACCCAGTCTAAAACCTCAAAGAGCAAGGAATGCAGAGGCAGAAGCACAGTGGAAAAACTCTCAGTAAAAATGGCAGGACCTAGGAAGAAACCTAACAGAGGAAACCAGCTCCAAGGGTGGCCAGTCCTCTTCTAGCTTAGTACCAGGTAGAGAGGAACCCAGGCTCCGAGGGGTGGCCCAGTCCTCTATGGCTGTACCGGGTAGAGAGGAACAAGGCTCTGAGGGTGGCCCAGTCCTCTTATGGCTGTACGGGTAGAGAGGAACCAGGCTCCGAGGGGTGGCAGTCTCTTATGGCTGTACCGGAAGAGAGCGAACCAGGCTCCGATGGGGTGGCCAGTCCTCTTAATGGCTGGTACCGGAGAGAGGAACCAGGCTTCCTAGGGGTGGCCAGTTGTCTATGTCTTTCTGCCTATTGCAGTGCTCACCTGCACGTTCATTAAGGTCACGACATGGTCGTTAAGCCTATACAGCAGCCAACTAGGATATCACTATTATATGGACTTAGAGCCATAAGTATCACTAATAGTTCAAAGACAGCACACTAGGATATCACTATTATATGTGATCTGCCTAGATATCATTTATAGGCAATTACAGCACCCACGACGGATATCACTGATTATAATGGTATCATTATTACAGCAACCACTAGGATATCACTATATAGTGGTATCATTATACAGCACCCTAGGGATATCACTATTAAGTGATACTAGCCCTAGGATATTCATACAGCACCGAACTAGGATACACTTATATAGTGGTATTATTATACAGCAGCCCCACTAGGATATCACTGATATAGTGGTATTATAAAGCACCACTAGGATATCACTATTAAGTGGTATCATACAGCACACTAGGATACTCACTATTATAGTGGTATTATTATACATGCTGTATCACTATTATTACAGTGTTCATTTAATACAGCACCACTAGGATATTCACTATTAAGTGGTATCATTATACACGCACCACTAGGATATCACTATTATAGTGGTATATTATAACAGCTAGATATCACTATTTATGTATATTATACAGCACACTAGGATATCACTATTATAATGGTATATTATACATGCACCACTAGAAATATCACTATTATAGTGGTATCATTATACAGCACCACTAGGATATCACTATTATAGTGGTATATTATACAGCTGATATCACTATTATAATGTATATTATACAGCACCACTAGGATATCCATTATTATATATGTGGTATCATTATACAGCACCACCTAGATTCACTATTATAGTGGTATATTATAAGCACACTAGATATTTCACTATTTATAATGGTATAATTATACAGCACCACTAGATATCACTATTATAGTGGTATCATTATACAGCACCACTAGGATATCACTATTGATAGTGTGTATTATACAGTTTCACTTATAGCCTCGCATAGGATATCTTACTATTATAAGTGGTATCATTATACAGCACCACTGGATATCACTATTAAGTGGTATTAATACAGCAACCCACTCAGGATTATCACATTGATTGTGTATTAATTATACAGCACCACTAGGAATCTCATCTATACATGATATATGTAGGTATTATTATACAATAGCACCACTAGGATATCACTATTATAGTGGTATCTATTATACAGCACCACTAGATATCACTATTAATAGTGGTATTATATACATATATATGAATTATTAATGGTATCATTACGCACACTAGATACACTATTATAGTGGTATATTATACAGCACCACAGGATATCACTATTAATGGTAATCATTATACAGCACCACTAGGAATACACTATTATAGTGGTATTCATTATACAGCACCACTAGGAATATCACTTATTATGTGGATTTATACAGCTGATTATCACTACTATAATCGGTATCATTATACAAGGCACCACTAGGATATCATATTATAGTGTATCATATACAAGCACCACTAGACGATACTATTATAGTGGTATCATTATACAGCAGCCACTAGGATATCACTAATTATAGTGGTATTATTATACAGCACCCACTAGGATATCACTATTATAGTTGGTATTATTATACAGCTGATATCACTACTGATAAATGGATCATTATACGAGCCCAGCGAGGATATCAACTGTTATTAATGGTATTTGAACTTCTGATGGCTATCGCTTGAGAAATTGTGCTATATGAAATTCTTCATTCTTTCAGGTGTTTATAGAGTGCTGTATAGAGGTGTGCGATCCAAATGCCCTATTCCTAAGTCCACTACTTGGGGAAGTATGTGCACTACATAGGTATATATGGTTTGCTATTTCGGATTGTAACCTCAGTTATTATTAGGGCAAACAATGTTGTTGTATACTTACTACAGGTTTGAACACGTAACCCATGGTAAGTATCATATCTTTACTAGAGAATGTTATAATAGAAGCAACTATTCTGAAATCTAAATAAAGGCTTACTGTTCTTGGTCCAATATAGTATTCTGAGTGAAGATGTAGCAGCTTCTCCTGGATCCCTGCCAACACAATTGAACGTTTGAAATCTGGACCGTAACAAGTGTCCTACAGTGAAAGTGATTTTATTGACCAGGTTCACCTCTGTTATGTAATCTATTCATTATGATTAGGGCCTGTCTTTGTTTATGTGTGTAGTATTGTACAGATCAGTTTAGCCTTTAATTAAATCAAGTGAGGCCCTACAGTATGTTTTGGGGTTTAATGTATCCAATCTTCAAACTCAAGCTGCCTGGTTACCTATTGCAGTTCAGTCTCCCGCGCCTGGTTCAGGTCCTACGCAATTTGTTTCTTGGTGTCTTGTGACAGCTCTTTGTCTTGCCATAGTGATTTTGGAAGTGTGACTGTTTGTAGGTTGTGAAACAGTGTCTTTATATACTGATAATCAAGTTCACAAACAGGTGCCATTAATACAGGTAACGAGGGAGGACAGAGGAGCCTCTGTAAAGAAGAAGTTACGGTTGTAGAGCC
The DNA here is from genome assembly GCF_002910315.2 of Salvelinus sp. IW2-2015. NCBI lineage: Eukaryota > Metazoa > Chordata > Actinopteri > Salmoniformes > Salmonidae > Salvelinus > Salvelinus sp. IW2-2015. The sequence continues at coordinate 265,943 of NW_019942752.1, read as the reverse complement.
AGAAATCTTGCTTGTTTGTAGAGTGACCAAATACTTATTCTAATCCACCAATAATTGGCAAAAAAAACTTCATTAAAAAATCCTCACATGTGAGTTTCTGGATATTTTGTCTTTCATGTTGAAAGTGTACCTAATGAAAATACAGGCCTCATCTCATCTTAGTTTAAGTGGGAGAACTTTGCACACATTAGGTGGCTGACTAAATCTTTTGGCCCCAACTGTATATACAGTATGATGTGCCTTCTCACACATCAACAAACTGAATAATAGATGGTTATGTAGTGTTATTTTATGGTTAGTTGTTATGTTAATTGGTTTGAGTTATGTTATGTTGTATGTTATTGTTGTTATTTATGATGGTTATGTGAATGGTTATTACTGATGGTTAGTTATGAATGGTTAGTATGATGTTATTTGATGGTTATGTTGATGTTATTGTATAGGTTTATTGTATATGCGTTATGTTGATGGTTCTGTTTATGATGTTTATGTTGATGGTTATGTTAGATGGTTATGTTGGTATGTTGATGGTATTATGTATGTGTTGAGTTGGTTTGATGGTTATGTTATGATGGAGTATGTTATGATGGTATGTTTGAAAATTTAGGGTTAGTTAATGTTATTATGATGGTATTGTTTGTGTTATGTTGATGTTATGTTGATGTGTATGGGTTATGTTATGATGGTAGTATGATGGTTTATGTATGATGTTTGTTTATGGTTTGTTATGTGGTATGTTGATGGGTTATTGTTATGATGGTCTATGTATGATGGTTATGTTATGATGGTTATTTATGATGGTTATGTTGATTGGTATGTTGATGGTTATGGGTGCTGGTTATGTTAGATGGTATATGTTATGGGTTTATGTTATGATGTTATGTTGATGCGTAAGTGTATGTATGGTAATGTATGGAGTTATGTGATGGTTATGTTTATGATGGTATGTTATGATGCGTTATATCTTATGGATGTTGAGGTTATGTTATGATTGTTGTGATTGCATTTAATGGTTTATTTTATTGATGTTATGTATGTGTGTGATGGTTCTATTATGATGGTTAATGTTGATGGTTATGTTTGCATGGTTATGTATGATTGGTTATGTTGTGGTTAGTCTATGATGTATGTTGTTATGTTAGATGTTTGGATGGTTATGTTATGCTGGTTATGTTTATGATGGTTTATAGTTATAGTGGTTATGTTATGATGGTTATGTTATGATTATGTTATGTTGTATGTATGAGATTATGTTATGATATGTTATGTGATGGTTATGTCTAGATGGTTATGTTATGAATGGTTATGTTGATGGTTATGTTATGATGTTATGTTATGATGTATCTTGATGTGTTTTGGATGGTTATTTTAGGGTTTGATTATGATGGTTATGTTGATTGTTATGTTATATGTTATGTTGAGGTTATGTTATGATGTTTGTTTGATGGTTATGATCGTTATGTTATGAATGGTATGATGTGGTTATTTGATGGTTATGATTGATGGAATGTTATTGAAGGGTTATGTTTATGATGGTTATGCTGAGGGGTTTATGCTTGTGGTTATGTATACTGAATGTGTTATGTTATGGTATAGTTATGAAGGGTTTATGGTTATGATGGTTATGTATGAGGTTTGGTTATGGTGAGTTATGTTTGATTATGGTTATGATGTTATGTGATGGTTTATGCTGATGTTATGTATGATGGTTATGTCTATGATGGTTCTATGTTTATGATGGTTTGTCGAGGGCTAATTGAGTAAACGTGATCGTTATGTGGTGGTTTATGTTGGGTGTTATGTTGGTGGTTATGTTGATGTTATGTTGTGGTTATGTCTGGTGGTTATCGTTTTGGTGGTTTGTTGGTGGTTATGTTGGGTGGCTATCGTCTGGTGGTTATGTGGATGTTGATGGTTCACTGGATGAAGCTGTTTGTTATTTCCTGTATTATTTTTTCTTTTTTTAGCGTTGGTCAAATAAAATGAAGCATATGATTGATAAACTTTCTTTCATAATTGTGCACACGGTCGGCTTATTGGTCAAGAATAATGGCACCGATTGCCGATAGGTGGCGCTGAGTCATACCAGCTCCAACTTAAAAGCCCTTATATTCATTCTTCCTGTTGTTATACACACAATTCTGAGACTGAAGTGCATGTGTACTAGTGAAACATAGTTTGAATGTAGGCAAAATGAGCTATAAATCAACGCTTGAGGCTATTGAAATGTAGGACAGTTTGAGATTTATGAAAAATGTAGACCAGCTTGGAGGCTAATGAAATAGTACACAGCTTCCGAGACTATGAAATGTGACAGTCTTGAGATTTATAAAATATAGACAGCTTGAGCTATGACATGTACGACAGCTTGGATTATAAAAAAATATAGACAGTTTGAGATTATAAAAATTAGACAGTTTGAGATTATGTAAAATAAGACAGTTTTAGGTATGAAAATGTAGACAGTTTAAGGCCCCGATAATAAATATATAACAGCTTGAGATTAGCAAAATATAGACAGTTTGAGGCCTATGCAAAATGTAAGACAGTTTCGAGAATATAAAAAATACAGACGTTTTGAGGCTTCATGAACATGTAGACAGCTTGAGATTATGAAAATTAGACGTTAGGCTATGAAATTGTAGACAGTTGAGATTATAAAATATAGACAGTTGAGATCATAAAAATATTAGACAGCTTGAGCTATGAAATGTAGACAGCCGTTGAGATTATGATAAATGTATGAGCAGTATTGAGGCTACTAAAATTAGACAGTTTGAGATTTATAAAAATATAGGACAGCTTGAGGCTATGAAAATGTAGACGCTTGAGGCTATTGAAAGCATATACGACAGCTTGAGTTATGAAATTAGACACTGCATCTCAGTGCAAGAGTGTCACTTGCAGTACCTCGGTTCGAATACAAGCTGCATCACATCCAGGCTCTGCTTGGAGTCCCATACGCGGCGCCACAAGTTGGCCAGCATCGTCCGACTTGGCTGGGGTAGGCTTGTCATTTGTGAATAGAAATTCGTTCTTTAAACTGACTTGCCTAGTTAAAAAAAAAATGTTTTTTCCTTTTGTGTTATACAGTAGATAAACCGTTTCCCAACATACGTAAAAGGGGGTGGGTTTTAAATTATTAAATGAAAAACTTAGTCCTTCTCAGGAACAGAAGCAGTGGATTTCTAGTTAAAAAGGTTCCACCATCAGGCACGTTAGCAGGTTTATGTGTATTCTCCCAATAACACAGCACCAAGCAAATCGAGGAGGAGGAAAATAGGTTTATTACAAATTGCAGAAATCATGTGGAGAGGTAGACTCCGTAGATGTCATTCTCCCCTGTCCTCAGTGATTCTCTCATGATTTCTCTCCACAGAACTAAAGCCGAGCAGGAATGTACTTTTTGTATACCCAGCCTTTACCGGTGTCTGAGCCCAATTAGAAATTCATTGCATAATCGGGCCAAGGTGGCCAAATAACAAGTATCCTTTTTCAGATTCAATGTATATGAACAGATTCTGGACCATATGAGAACTGTGCACTGTACATGCAGTCCCAGACTGACATTCCTAGACAGATTCTAAACAGATGTTGTAAACTGTAGGTTGTTGGGAATAATGGAAAAATGCAGAGTCAGGCGCAGACACAGTTATTAGTAATAGTCCAAATTTATCAAATTAAAGGTAAAGTTCCAACAAGGAACAAACACAATAATGCCAGAGCACGTAAAAACAACACGGAACCCCATGACAACAATAACGACAACATCCAGAGAGGGAAGTCAAGGGTTAAATAAGGAACATAATTAATGGTACTGGAAACAGGTATGTTCATGATAAAAGACAAAACAAGAACGAAAAGTGAAACATGGGATCAGGTTGGCTGACTAGAGAGCCGGTGACGATCGACCGCCGAACATCGCCCCGAACAGGAGAGGACAACCAGCGGCGAAGTCTGAACATGAACTGCAAATACAGACTATTTCCATTGATAGTTAATTCTAGTCGTCTTTGTCCTCTGCTGTGCCTTATGTTATCTAGGAACATGTTCACATCGGTAATGTAAAATAAGTAATCGCTGATATTTTCCTGGTCTGCTTTTGTATATTTGTAATAAATCTGATATCATGCTTCATATTTGTATTCGCTACTGATCATAGATTTTCTGATGTGTTTCTATGCTGACTGTGACAATATGCAATTATCCTTGAAATAGAAGCGGGTGTGTGGTGTTGCCGACGATTTATACACAAGATTTTTTGGGGGGCACATGCATGTTTAATAAATCATTTTATTATGCATTCAGATCAGTTTCTTGAGACTTTATCTTTTTTTTCGACTGTGTGGGTCTCCAATCTCTTCACGTATCCTTATTTGGAACTCCTACGCACCTGGAACATACACAATTCACTAGTAAGACCTATGAGGGTTGGAATATACTGTGAAATTTGCGATTAGTATCATGTTTTTTTTGTGTGAGAAGCTGTTTGACATAGACTGCCTGAAAGACGTCAGCCTGTTTGGTGGATGGATTTTTGGCACTGCCTGGTGACATTAACCAGGCAGGTAAAATTAGTTAATAGCACCAGCAAGAAACTTCCAAACGTCTCGCCATAACAAGCAATTTTTCAGTTTTTCCCTCCTCATCTGACCACTCCAGACAGTCCTAGAAAAAAATTATGCCTTGAGAAAATTGCTTCTTCTCAGAAGTAATTTTGTTTCACTTTAAATTTAAAAAAATACAACAATCACAGTAAGGTACTTAATGTTACCCATAAAATTATTTGATGTTGAGATAAAAACGTCTCTCATTAGACTTTAGGCAGTGCAGTCTCAAATAAGCCAAGTTTTTTAATATATTTCCAAACTATTGAGGTCTAAATAAAACTCTGACATTTAGAAATGATGACCGATGACTTTTGTGTAAGAGCTACTTAAGAAAAGGCCTGGGAATTTCAGCCTTTTCAGGTGGGTTGGTTACTGCTAGGAGACGGTAGCTAGTTATGCACGGCCAAAACAACGAGAGATTTGTCGTTCATTAACTGGTTACTGCTATGGAGACGTGTAGCTAGTTATGCAAGCGGCCAAAAAGCAAGAGAGATTGTTTGTTATATGGTTACGAGCTATGGAGAGGTAGCCTAGTTGCCAAAAAGCAGAGAGTATTGTTCGTTATAGTGGGCTGCAAGCAGCAATTGTTTTGTGCACTGTTTTCTATCGAGAACAATCACTTCATCGATTTGGCAAAATGACAGCATTTTTGCATGAGGATTTGCTATAACGTTCATCCATCTCCGCTCCACAGGGTTCTGTTCTGAGCCCATACATATTGCATCCGGGCAGAGTCGAGTCCGTGCACTTATTAGTGACTTGTCTAAGTGCATTTTTTACTTCTGATATTTATTTAGGCTTGCCGATATCAAAGGGTTGAATACTTTGACTCAAGAACATTTTCAGCTTTCGTATTTTTAATTAATTAACATAATTCCACGATTGACATATAGGGTATTCGTTGTGTAGGCCTGCACGATCGTCTCATGGGTGAGAGAGAGGACCAAGGCGCAGCGGTGCAAATACATCTCTTTTATTTGAGAAGGAAAAACCGAGACACTGAACAGCACTGAATACAAACTAATCAAAACAACACGACGTGAAGCTAAGACGGTAAGTGCATAGACAAGCAACAAACCGTTCAACATAGACAATTACCAACAAACCCCAATGCCTATGAACTGCCTTAAATATGGCTTCAATTCAGAGACAAGAACCACAGTTGCTCTATTGAGAACCAATCTAGGTGCCAAGACATACAAACACCT
>NW_019942752.1:238365-260100 GCF_002910315.2 Salvelinus sp. IW2-2015 | reverse complement strand
GATGAGTTGATGAGCGAGGTGAGGTAAGGGAGAAGGTCTCCGGAAATGGTCTGGAGAAGAGAGGAGGGGATAGGGTCAAGCGGGCAGGTTGTTGGGCGGCCGGCCGTCACAAGACGCGAGATTTCATCTGGAGAGAGAGGGGAGAAAGAGGACAAAGCACAGGGTAGGGCAGTGTGAGCAGAACCAGCGGTGTCTACATTCATAAATGTATAAATTCATACATAAAGCCTACATTCTTCAAATTAATTGATCTTCTTTTATTTTGGCGAATTCAAACCCCTTAATTAAAACATATTCTCAATTTCTGGTAATAAAAAGGTGCCAATAAGGCAACAAATTAATACAATTTTAGGAACATTGAACAAGACATATGTCTACATTTTCTTATGGTGAAACTATCGTACCTACGGTTAAAAACGGATTAGATCTGAAGGTCGACGGATAAATGGTGCAAAACAACGTGTTTATTTTGATCCAACGTACAGAAGGAAACATTGAGAACTGTAACAGGTTTAAATCAAACGTCTGTGACTCATTCATGAATTACAAAATAAAAATGAAGACAAAAAGTCTTTCATTTACAGAAGTAAAATAAATAAGCATGCAAATTCGCCGTAATATTTTTTCTTTAAACATGTCAATTATATGACAAACAACAGAGTAGCAAATTACAACATCCTTTCTGTTCACTAAATGATACATTGTAAGCTATAAAAGATGGTTCATAACTGACATGATTTAAATGGGGTTAGATAACTTAAATGACATAAAGAAAGCTCACATAAAGAGAACACAGTGGTCCATTCTGTTAAGAAATACCTTGTTGACCCTATTGTCATCACTGCAGTTCATCAAGGTCACGACATGGTCGTTAAGCCTATACAGCACCACTAGGATATCACTATTATAGTGGTCATTATACAGCACCACTAAGGAACATCCATTTATGTGGTCATCATTATTACAGCACCACTAGGATATCCACTATTATAGTGGTATCATTATACAGCACCACTAGGATATCACTATTATAGATGGTATCATTATACAGCACCACTAGGATTTCACTATTATAATGGTATATTACAGCACCACTAGGATATCACTAATTATAGTGGTATCTATTAACCAGCACCACTAGGATATCACTATTATAGTGGTATATTAATAGCACCACTAGAATCATACTATAATGGTATCAACAGCACCACTAGGATATCACTATTATAGTGGTATATTATACAGCACCACTGATATCACTATTATAGTGGTATTATATTACAGCACCTAGATATCACTATTATAGTTGGTATCTTATACAGCACCACGTAGGCATTATCATATATAGTGGTATTATTATACAGCTGATATCATCATTAAATGGTATCATTATACAGCACCACTAGGATTCACTATTATTGGTATCATTATTACAGCACCACTAGGATATCACTATTATAGTGGTATCATTATACAGCACCACTAGGATATCCTATTATAGTGGTATCATTATACAGCTGATATCACTATTATAATTGTATCATTATACAGCACACATAGGATATCACTATTATTGTATCATATATACAGCACCACTAGGATATCACTTTATTATTCTATTATTATACTTAGCACCACTATTGATTATCACTATTTATATATTATACAGCACCACTAGGATATCACTATTATAGTTATTTTCACACTTATACACATTATAGGATATATGTATTATTATGCTATACACTTTCTATTAGTGGTATCATTATACAGACCACTAGGATATCACTATTATAGCTGATCATTATACACAAGATACACACTAGGATATCACTATTATGTGTGGATCATTACTCACGCACCTAGGATATCACTATTATAATGTGGATATTTTTTGTATACAGCACCACTAGATATCACTATTATAGTGGTATTATTATAGCACCACTAGGATATCACTATTATATGGTATATTTGTATATCACTATATATATGTGTATTCTACAGTCACCACTAGGATATCACTATTATAGTGGTATCATATACAGCACCACTAGATATCTACTAATTTTGGATTCATTATACAGCACCACTAGGATATCACTATTTATTATTATTATTCACACTAGGATATTATTTTGTGGTATTATTATACAGCTGATATCACTACTATAATGGTATCATTATACAGCACCACTAGGATATCACTATTATAGTGGTATCATATATACAGCACCACTAGGATATACTATTATAGTGGTATCATTATACGCACCACTAGGATATCACTATATAGTGGTAATTATTTTCAGCACCACTAGGATATCACTATTATAGTGGTATTATTATACAGCTGATATCACTACTATATAATGGTATCATTATACAGCACCACAGAGGATATCACTGTTATAATGGTATTTACTTCTGTTCTACGCTTATATCTGTGCTATATGAAATCTTCATTACTAGTGTTTTAGAGTGGTGTATAGAGGTGTGCGATCCAAATGTATCCCATATTTAGTCCACTACTTGGGGAAGTAGTGCACTACATAGGAATAGGTGCTATTTCGGATGTAACCTCGAGTTTATTAGCAAACAAGTTGTTGTTTTATTACTGACCAGGTTTGAACACGTACCCATGGTAAGTGAATCATCATACCTCTTTACTAGGAAAGGGTTGAAGTGTTATATAGATAGAAGCAACTATGAATCTTCTCGAGAACTCTTCGGGAATCCAAAGGCTTTACTTTGTTCTGGTCCAATATAGTAATGATCTGAGTGCAAATGTCCAGGTCTCCTTATACCTGCAACACAAAGAACGTTTTGAAAATCTGGACCGTACAAGTGTCTCAGTGAAAGTATTTATGATCAGGTTCACCTCTGTCTATGTAATCTTATTCATTATGATTAGGGCCTGTGCTTTGGTTTTTTGTGTGATGATTGGTTTTAGCCTTTTAGATTATAAGTAGGGCCCTACAGTATGTTTTGGTTAATTCATCATCTTCAAACAAGCTGCTTACCTATTGCAGATTCAGTCTTCCCGCCTGGTGCAGGTCTACAATTTGTTTCTTGGTGTCCTTTGACAGCTCTTTGTCTTGGCCATAGTGGAGTTTGGAGTGTGACTGTTTGAGGTTGTGGACAGTGTCTTTTATACTGATAAAGTTCAAACAGGTGCCATTAATACAGGTAACGAGCGGGGACAGAGGAGCCTCTTAAAGAAGAAGTTACAGGTCTGTGAGAGCCAGAAATCTTGCTTGTTTGTAGAGTGACCAAATACTTATTTTCCACCATAATATTTGCAAAAAAATTCATTAAAAATCCTACAATGTGATTTCTGGAATCATTTTGTCTTTCATAGTTGAAGTGTACCTATGATGAAAATTACAGGCCTCTCTCATCTTTTTAAGTGGGAGAACTTGCACAATTGGTGGCTGACTAAATACTTTTGCCCCACTGTATATACAGTATGACTGGCCTTCTCACACATCAACAAACTGAAACATGTTATGTGTTATATGATGTTATGTTATGTGTTATGTTGATGGTTATGTTATGGTTGTATGTTATGGTTGTTATTTATGATGGTTATGTGAATGGTTATGTTATGATGGTTATGTTATGATGGTTATGTGATGGTTATGTTGATGGTTATGTTGATGGTTATGTGTATAGGTTGTATATGTTATGATGGTTATGTTGATGGTGTTTGTTATGATGTTATGTTGATGTTATGTTATGATGGTTATGTTGGTTATGTTGATGGTTATGTATGGTTGTGTTGATGTTATGTTATATGGTTATGTTATGATGGTATGTTTGATGGTTATGTTATGATGGTTATGTTATGTATGGTATTGTTGATGTTTATGTTGATGGTTATGTTATGTATGGTTATGTTATGATGTGATGTGATGGTTATGTATGATGTTTGTTATGATGGTTTATGTTGGTATGTTGATGTGGTTATGTTATGATGGTTATGTATGATTATGGTTATGATGGTTATGTTATGATGGTTATGTGTTGATGGTTATGTTGATGGTTATGGTGTGGTTATGTTGATGGTATATGTTTATGGGTTATGTTATGATGTTATGTTGATGGTTAAGTTATGATGGTATAGTTGAGATGGTTATGTTATGATGGTATGTTATGATGGTTATTTTAATTGATGGTTATGTTATGATGGTTATGTTAATGGTTATTTATGATTTTATTATGTATGTTGATGGTTTATTATGATTGTTATGTTGATGGTATTGTTGATGGGTATGTGATGGTTATGTTGATGGTATGTTATGATGTTATGTTGATGTATGTTTATGATGTTATGTTGATGGTTATGTTATGATGGTTATGTTTATGATGGTTATGTTATGATGTTTATGTTGATATGTTATGTTATGATGGTGTATGTTATGATGGTTATGTATATGATTGGTTATGTTATGATGGTTATGTTATGATGGTTATTGATGGTTATGTTATGATGGTTATGTTATGATGGTTATGTATGATGGTTATGTTATGATGGTTATGTTATGATGGTTATGTTATGATTGGTTAATGTTTTGATGGTTATGTTTAGGGTTGAATTATTGATGGTTATGTTGATGGTTATGTTATGATGTTATGTTGATGGTTATGTTATGATGGTTGTTTATGAATGGTTATGATGGTTATGTTATGAATGGTTATGATGTGGGTTATGTTGATGTGTTATGTATGATGGTTATGTTTAGGGTTATGTTATGATGGGTATGTGATGGTTAGTTGTGGTTATGTTATGATGTGTTGTTATGGTTATGTTATGAGGGTTATGTTATGATGGTTATGTTATGATGGTTATGTTATGGTGGTTATGTTATGATGTTATGTTATGATGGTTATGTTGATGGTTATGTTATGATGGTTATGTTATGATGGTTATGTTATGATGGTTATGTTTATGATGGTTATGTTGATGGTTATGTTGGTGTTATGTGGTGGTTATGTTGGTGGTTATGTTGGTGGTTATGTTGATGTTATGTGTGGTTATGTTGGTGGTTATGTTGGTGGTTATGTTGGTGGTTATGTTAGGTGGTTATGTTGGTGGTTATGTTATGGTTCACAGTGAAGCTGTTGTTATTCTCTGTATTATTTTTTTTTTTTTACCTTGGTCAAATAAATGAAGCATAGATTGATAACTTTCTTTCATAATTGGCACACGGTGTGCTTGGTCAAAGAATAATGGCACCGATTGGCCATAGTGGCGCTGTATAACCAGTCTCCACTTAAACCCTTATATCATTCTTCCTGTTTGTTATTACACACAATTTCTGAGACTGAAGTGCATGTGTACTAGTAAACATAGTTTGAAAATGAGGCTATAAAAATAGACAGCTTGAGCTATGAATGTAGACAGTTTGAGATTATGAAAATGTAGACAGCTTGAGGCTATGAATATAGACAGCTTGAGACTATGAAAATGTAGACAGTTTGAGATTATAAAATATAGACAGCTTGAGGCTATGAAATGTAGACAGCTTGAGATTAAAAATTAGACAGTTTGAGATTATAAAAATATAGACGTTTGAGATTATGAAAATATAGACAGTTTTAGCGTATGAAAATGTAGACAGTTTGAGGATGAAAAATATAGACAGCTTGAGATTAGAAAATATAGACAGTTTGAGGCTATGAAAATGTAGACAGTTTGAGATTATAAAAATATAGACAGTTTGAGGCTATGAAAATGTAGACAGCTTGAGATTATGAAAATGTAGACAGTTTGAGGCTATGAAAATGTAGACAGTTTGAGATTATAAAAATATAGACAGTTTGAGATTATAAAAATATAGACAGCTTGAGGCTATGAAAATGTAGACAGCTTGAGATTATGAAAATGTAGACAGTTTGAGGCTATGAAAATGTAGACAGTTTGAGATTATAAAAAATATAGACAGCTTGAGGCTTTGAAAATGTAGACAGCTTGAGGCTATGAAAATATAGACAGCTTGAGGTTATGAAAATGTAGACACTGCATCTCAGTGCAAGAGGTGTCACTGCAGTACCTGGTTCGAATACAAGCTGCATCACATCCGGCTCTGCTTGGGAGTCCCATACGCCGGCGCACAATTGGCCCAGCATCGTCCTGGATTGGCTGGGGTAGGCTGTCATTGTGAATAAGAAATTGTTCTTAAACTGACTTGCCTAGTTAAAAAAAAATGTTTTATTCCTTTTGTGTTATACAGTAGATAAAACGTTCACATAGGGGTGGTAATTATGAACTTAGTCTTCTCCAGACAGAATGCAGGTGGATGTTCTATTTAAAAAGGTTCCACCCATCAGGCACGTTAGCAGTTTATGTTATTCTTCAATAACACAGACCCCAAAGCAAATCAGGAGGAGGAAAATAGGTTTATTTAAATTGAACAAATCATGTGGAGAGGTATACCGTAGATGTTCATTCTCCCCTGTCCTCAGTGATTCTCTCCAGTGATTCTCTCCACAGAACAAAGCGACAGGATGTATTTTTATTACCCAGCCTTAGCCRGTGGTTGACCCATTAGAATTCATTGCAATAAAACTGGGCCAATGGCCAAATAACAAGTATCCTTTTTCAGATTCAATGTATAAACAATTTGGACCAATGAGAACTTGCCATGTAGCAATGAGTCCCAGACTGACATTCCTAACAGATTCTAAACAGATGTTGAACTGTGAGGTTGTTGGTGAATGGAAAAATGCAGAGTCAGGCGCAGGACACAGTTATTAGTAATAGTCCAAATTTACTCAAAATAAAAGTAAAGTTCCAAACAAGGAACAAACACAATAATCCAGAGCACTAACAACACGAACCCACATGACAAACAATAACGCACAACACAGAGAGGGAAGTCAAAGGGTTAAATAAGGAACATAATTAATGGACTGGAAACCAGGTATGTATGATAAAGACAAAACAAAACGAAAATGAAACATGGATCGGTGGTGACTAGAAAGCCGGTGACGTCGACCGCCGAACATCGCCCGAACAAGGAGAGGGACCAACCACGGCCGAAGTCGTGACATGAACTGAAAAACAACTATTTCCATTGATWGTTAATTCTAGTCGTCTTGTCCTCTGCGTCCTTATTTATTCTGAGGAAATGTTCACATGGTATATGTAAAATAAGTAATCGCTGATATTTCTCTGTCTGCTTTTTGTATATTTTGTATATAATCTAGATCATGCATTCTATTGTATTCGCTACTGATTCATAGATTTTCTGATGTGTTTTCTTGCTTGATGTGACATATGCAATTATCCTTGAAATAGAAGCCAGGTGTGTGTGTGTGCCGACGATTTACACAAAGATTTTTTGGGGGGCACCATGATGTTTTAATAAACATCTTTATTATGCATTCAAGACTCAGTTTTGGATTTATTCTTTTTTTCTCGACAGTGTGTGGGTCTCCATCTCTTCACGTATTCTTATTTGGACTCCTACGCACCTGGAACAGACACTATTCACTAGTAAGGACCTATGAGGTTGGAATAATACTGTGAAATTGTGCGAATTATGATCATGTTTTTTTTGTGTGAGAGCTGTTTGAATAGACTGCCTGAAACGTCAGCCTGTTTTGGTGGGATGGATTTTTGGCCTGCTTGGTGACATTACCAGGCGGTAAATTAGTTAATAGACCAGCAAGAAAGACTTCCAAACGTCTCTGCCAATAACAGCAATTTTTCAGTTTTCCCCTCCTCACTCTGACCACTCCCAGACAGTCCTAGAAAAATTATTGCCTGAGAAATTGCTTCTTTGCTCAGAAGGTAATTTTGTTTTCACTTTAAATTTAAAAAAATAAACAATCACAGTAAGGTACTTAATTGTTACCCATAAATTATTTGATGTTGAGATAAAAACGTCTCCATTAGACCTTTATAGGGGCAGTGCAGTCTAAATAAAGCCWGTTTTTTTAATGATATTTCCAAACTATGAGGTCTAAATAAAACTCTGACATTTAGAAAATGATGACCATGCACTTTTTTTGTGTAAGAGCTACTTAAAAAAGGCCTGGAATTTCAGCCTGTTCAGGTGGGTTGGTTACATGCTATGGAGAGGTAGCTAGTTATGCACGGCCAAAAGCAAGAGAGATTGTTCGTTATACTGGTTACATGCTATGGAGAGGTAGCTAGTTTATGCAACGGCCAAAAGCAAGAGAGATTGTTCGTTATACTGGTTACATGCTATGGAGAGGTAGCTAGTTATGCACGGCCAAAAGCAAGAGAGATTGTTCGTTTATACTGGTTACATGCTATGGAGAGGTAGCTAGTTGCCAAAAGCAAGAGAGATTGTTCGTTAACTGGTTACATGCTATGGAGAGGTAGCTAGTTGCCAAAAGCAAGAGAGATTGTTCGTTATACTGGCTGCAAGGCAGCAATTGTTTCTGTGCACTGTTTTCTATCAGAACAATCACTTCATCTGATTTGGCAAATGCACAGCACTTTTTGGCAGTGGATTTGCTATCAGCGTCATCCATCCCGCTCCATCAGGGTTCTGTTCTGGCCCATACATATTGCATCCGGCAGAGTGAGTCCGTGCAACTTATTATGTGACTTGTTAAGTGCATTTTACTTCTGAATTTATTTAGGCTTGCCATATCAAAGGGGTTGAATACTTACTGACTCAAGACATTTTCAGCTTTTCGTTTTTAATTAATTAAACATAATTCCACATTGACATTATAGGGTATTGTGTGTAGGCCTGTCCACGGTCGTCTATGGGTGAGAGAGAGGACCAAGGCGCAGCGTGTGCAAATATACATTCTCTTTTATTCAGAGAAGGAAAAAACACGAAACGAACACTGAATACAAACTAATCAAAACAACAAACGACCGTGAAGCTAACGACGTAAGTGCATAGACAAGCAACAAACGTTCAACATAGACAATTACCCACAAAACCCCAATGCCTATGACTGCCTTAAATATGGCTCTCAATCAGAGACAATGAACCACAGCTGCCTCTAATTGAGAACCAATCTAGGCGGCCATAGACATACAAACACCTAGACAAAACACTGACCCATATACCATACACAAACCCCTAGACAATACAAAAACACATACATTCCCCATGTCACACCCTGACCTAACTAAAATAATAAAGAAAACAAAGAATACTAAGGCCAGGGCGTGCAAGGCCAGCGACGAAAAAAAATCCCAATTTGATCCATTTTAAATTCAGGCTGTAACACAACTAAATGTGGAAAAAGTCAAGGGATGTGAATAATTTCTGAAGGCACATCAGGTGGTTAGCTGGGTTCACAAGTAGAATATTGTCGTGTACCAAGATAACAGCTCATCTTGCCTCAGCGAGGGCACTGGATGGGCGTCACATGATAATTACTTTCTCAGACTATGAGTAGGCTATCTCAGTGGTGTGATTACGGCACAGGTGTTTGATGGGTAGTTTATTTTTCATTTATCAAGATGGCAGGCTCATCTTGCCTCAGCAATGACATCAGGAATTAGTCATATGGGAAATAAGCCCTACTGCGATTTTCTGAGAAGCTTATTCAGTAAGGTGTGCCTGCTATAGCCTACACCTCGTTTTACTTTCATGCTACACATGGCATCATACAGATGACATTGCTGAATTATCTTTAAGCTCTTAAATGATGTGGTTCTGCCATACACAGAGTTTTGTTGTCTGGCAGCGGTTCTGCTGTTTTTGGGGATTGGTACAGTGTACCTTGCTCACTGCCTGTAATTATTATCTTAACATGATGAACACTCTGGCGGTGAGATAACACTGAAGTAGCAAGAGCCTTGGCGGTGAGCTACACTGAAGTAGCAGAGCTCTGGCGGTGAGCTACACTGAAGTAGCAGAGCTCTGGCGGTGAGCTTACACTGAAGTAAGCAGAGCTCTGGCGGTGACTACACTGAAGTAGCAGAGCTCTGGCGGTGAGCTACCTGAAGTAGCAGAGCTCTGGCGGTGAGCTACACTGAAGTAGCAGAGCTCTGGCGGTGAGTTACACTGAAGTAGCAGAGCTCTGAAGCGGTGGAGTCTACAACTGAAGTAGCAATAGAGCTCTGGCGGTGAGCTACCCCAAAGTAGCAGAGCTCTGGCGGTGAGCTACCCCGAAGTAGCAGAGCTCTGGCGGTGAGCTACCCCGAAGTAGCAGAGCTCTGGCGGTGAACTACCCCGAAGTAGCAGAGCTCTGGTGGTGAGCTACCCCGAAGTAGCAGAGCTCTGGCGGTGAGCTACCCCGAAAGAGCAGATCCTAGACAACATATTGCATGTATGGTAATCTTTCTAAAAAATTATTAATGGCGTTTCCTGTCTGAAACACTATTCCTGTGATTAAACAACATCATTGGCTAACTGCTGGTAACGTACTATAATGCCCAGCCTCCAGCCTTTCCTCTCAGAGCTGGTAACGTACTATAAGGCCCAGCCTCCAGCCTTTCCTCTRGGAGCTGGTAACGTACTATAAGGCCCAGCCTCCAGCTTTTCCTCTCAGAGCTGGTAACGTACTATAAGGCCCAGCCTCCAGCTTTTCCTCTCGGAGCTGGTAACGTACTATAATGCCCAGCCTCCATCCTTTCCTCTCTGAGCTGGTAACATACTATAAGGCCCAGCCTGTCCCCTTCCAAGGACAGCTGGCACTCAGCTGAGGACAGACGAGGCTTAGCTTCAATCAGACCCTCTCCATGTTCACCACCGTGCTGCATGTGTGTGTGTGTGTGTGTTTTGTGTGTGTGTGTATGTGTGGGAGAGAGAGAGCGTGTGTGTGTGTGCGTGAATGCATGCGTGTCTGTGCCTGAGTTTGTGTCTGTGTGAGCGAGAGTGCCGGGTTCAGCAGACTTAATCTTCCCCTCCGATTACAAAAGAAAATGCCAACCAGAGGTCGCCTTCAGTGGAACACAATTATCCTGCCAGAGCAAATGCAGGTGGAGTAGTGTTGTCTGGCGCAGTGTTTCGATTAATTAATGTTTGATCACTTTATTAATCCGTTTTGGAACGTGTCTGTGATAGGGCCCTTACGGGAAAAAACACATCATTTCACATGTGTAAAATCACGATTTCACATGACATTTCCACACGTTTTACACTTGTGAAATCATGTGTTTTTTGGAACACTTCACATGTGATGATATTTCACATGAAGTTTCACGTGGATTTTCACGTAATCACATAACCATTTACATGTGGATTCCAATTTTCACATGATTTTGACACACATGACTACATTGTGTATGTGTATTTATACAGTAATTATTACCTGCGTTTTGGTGCTAAGCCACCATGTCTGTGTCAGTACCGGACCTGTATTTTGGATTTTATTATATTTATCATAGTAATTCAGGAGTAACATTAAAACAGAATATTCCCACACTGTACTTAAGTACATTTAAAACCAGATACTTTTTGACTTTTAAATAAGTAGTATTTTACTGGTTGACTTCAGCTTTTACTTGAGTCATTTTCTATTAAAGTTTCTATTAAAGTATCAAGTATGACAACTGACTACTTTTTCCACCTCTGATCCCAAGTGGGAACATATTTTATCTAAACAGCCGATAACACCTGCACATTTGAAAACATGTGATCACAAGTGAAGTGTTTCAAAAACACGTGTTCTCAGGGATGATAAATGCGCTTCCCACTAGTAATTYCCAGTTGGAGGGCTGTTCAAGTGGATTTTTCACTGTCGTATGTGGTAAATTCCCACTTCCCACTTGGTTACGAATGCAGCATTAGGTACAATCATTACTGCACTTTGAAATGTAGGTGGGGTCAATTGTCTGGCGGGGGCTCATTAGCATATTTGGGGGCAAGGTGTAAAATATGTTGTATTTGTGCCAACCGTCAGTGGAAATGTTGTACCAGTTTGCCGTTTTATGATTACATTAAGCATGTCTTTTGACATTGTTAATTTTGCAATCTTTGTAAGAATTTGTGACAATCAAGAGCTGCACTGTTAAGAGGTTAACAAACTAACAAACGAAACGTGAAGCCAACGTAGTGCTCACAGGCAACTAAACATGGACAACTACCCACAAATACAGGTGGGAAAAAGGCAAKCTAAGTATGGTTCTCAATCAGAGACAACGATAGACAGCTGTCCCTGATTGAGAACCACATCCGGCCCAACACATAGAAATGCAAAATCATAGAACATACAACATAGAATGCCCACCCAAATCACACCCTGACCAAACCAAAATAGAGACATAAAAAGCTCTTTACGGGCAGGGCGTGACAAAATGAAACTTTTGATCAATACGTTGTACACTAATGGCACCTGCTGGTCAAAAGAATTTAGAGCAGCCAAATGATTATAGATGGTGTCGCACACGCCGTAGCACGTGCGCGTGGGTAGCCTTTTTGTCTTCTATCAAACCAATACCAAACCAATCAGGTGGTTGTTTGTCAACACGAAGCTTCGGATGTAATTGATCGGCACACCGCTTCGAAGTAAACGGCGTAGCGATTTCGACACCTGCCTCGGAGCTCCAGCTTCAAACCAAACATCACCAATTCTCTTACAAAGATTGCAAAGCATACAGTGTCAAAGGAGGAGGTCTTTATGCAATGGCATATCCATCAAACAACTTACACTGCTACAACACTTCCACTGATGGTTGGCACCAATACTCAGTGGCGATTTTAGCATGCAAATCTTGGTGGTGCAAACTCCCCCCCAAAAATGTGAAGCATGCCAGCAAAGCCACTACACTACACAACACAACACTAAACAATACATGAATTGCATTATAACAGTGACAAACGGTGCCCACAAACTGTTAGGACCTACATAAAGCTGTCCCAACAGCAGAGCTTTCTTTTCAGACTTACCTGGCTACACCTGGCTATCAGCGGATCCTTGTCTGGCAGCGAAAACAGTTCATTCAGCGGCGACCCATCATTCACGGRAGGTGGGGTATAGCCCTGTTTTGAGACCCATCTGTTTAACAAAAATAAATTACCATATATTTTTTTGTTGTTGCCTGTTTTGCATGTTATTTTGGCATTAATACGTGTCACATATCAGTTTGCAATCAATGTAAAAAAATATTGAGTTTTTAAAGCCTCATACAGAGACATGGTCTCTTTTTTGCTTTCTTAAAGCAGCTCAGAAAATGCAGGTGTTTCAGCCTAGCTCAGTTCTTTCTGTGGTGGAGAGGCAGCCAGTGGAAAATACAGAGTTTAGGGGTTGGCAATCTTCTGTAGTTGCGCTGTGATTGGCTCATTATTCTGTCACTCATGGGGACACTATGTCACTGCAAAATCTAGAGGAGAGCTAGAAAGTTCAAGCCCATTAGATGTGCCCATCCAAGAAGCCTCAAGGTCATTGGCCACAGATAAAACGACGTCAAAACACGTTATATCTACCGTACCTTTGATTGGACGGATCATGTCAACATGATCATGATGCTCATTGGCCATTGGACATAAATATTACACAAAAGTTGTAAATCACAAATTCAACAATGAATGTTTTGGAAGGATCAGTGCTAACTGCAAGCGTTGCAAAGCTACTAGCCTGCTATTCAGTGGAGTGGGTGTGTGGTCCAAGTCTGGGTTTAATAACCTCTACTTCATCACCATCCGGATCCGGGAGCATCCTCATCAGTAAAAAAGCTGACTAGCATAGCCTAGCATAGCGCCACAAGTAAATACTAGCATAAAATATCATGAAATCACAAGTCCAAGACACCAAATGAAAGATACACATCTTGTGAATCCAGCCATCGTTTCCGATTTTTTTAATGTTTTACAGCGAAACACAAATATGTATTTCTATTAGCTACACACATAGCAAAAGACTCAATCGCATATTTTCACCATTTTTTTACCGCATAGGTAGCTTTCACAAAAACCGACCAAATAGGGATAAAATTAGTCACTAACAAGAAACAACGTCATCAGATGACAGTCTTATAACATGTATACAATAAATCTATGTTTTGTTCGAAAATGTGCATATTTGAGGTATAAATCATAGTTTTACATTGCAGCTACCATAAAAAATATCACCAAAGCAGCCGGAATAATTACAGAGAGCAACGTGAAATACCTATAACTCATCATAAAACATTTATGAAAAATACATGGTGTACAGCAAATGAAAGATAAACATCTTGTGAATCCAGCCAATATTAGATTTTTAAGTGTTTTACAGCGAAAACACAATATAGCATTATATTAGCTTACCACAATAGCCAAACACACAACCGCATTCATTCACCGCAAAGGTAGCGATCGCAAAAAAACAGCAAAAGATATAAAATTATTCACTAACCTTGACAAACTTCATCAGATGACAGTCCTATAACATCATGTTACACAATACATATATGTTTTGTTCGAAAATGTGCATATTTAGCGGTACAAATCGTGGTTTTACAATGTGAATACGTAGCCAAAATGGCACAAAATTCTCCGGAGATATTTTGGACAGTCACCTAATCTAATCAAATAACTCATCATAAACTTTACTAAAAATACATGTTGTACAGCAAATGAAAGATACACTAGTTCTTTAATGCAACCGCTGTGTTTAGATTTTTAAAAATAACTTTAGTACGACATAACAGCTTACGTTATAGCGAGACAGCGCCCGCAATAAGGGCGGAAATAGGACTAAACATTTTCCACATAAATACGAAATAACATCATAATGGTTCCTACTTTTGCTGAGCTTCCATCAGAATCTTGTACAAGGAGTCCTTGGTCCAGAATAATCGTTGTTGTGGTTTTAGAATGTCCCTCTTCTCCTGTCGAATTAGCAACCATAGCTAGCCATGTGGCGCAAACGTGCCCAACTTCACCTGATGCAAGAAAAAGAAATTCCAAAACTCGCAATAAACGTTTAATAAACTGATACAACTCGGTTGAAAAAACTAACTTTATGATGTTTTTATCACATCTATCAAAATAAAATCAGAGCCGGAGATATCTACCGTGTATACCGAAAGCTTTTCAGAAGGCAATCTGGGGTTCCTTCTCGCGCCTTCGAAGACAATGAAATTTCCAGACACGTCATCCAAAAGCTCTTGTTCGACCTCAGATCAAGCTAGACACCCCATTCCACCTCTCACTGCCTGTTGACATCTAGTGGAAGGCGTATGAAGTGCAATGTATATCATAGATGTCAGGCAAATTAATAGGAAGCCCGCTGGAAAGAGCCTCGATTTCAGATTTTTCACTTCCTGTCTGGAAGTTTGCTGCAAAATGAGTTTCTGTTTTACTCACAGATATAATTCAAACGGTTTTTAGAACTTGAGAGTGTTTTCTATCCAATAGTAATAATAATATGCATATTGTACGAGCTAGAATAGAGTACGAGGCAATTTAATTTGGGCACGGTTTTTTACAAAGTGAAAACAGCGCCCCCCTGTGGGTCTCTTTTCCAAACTTAAAAGGATAAACATTCACATTCAACACCATGGGCCAGAAAAGGTTGAATACATTGGTCATGCTGTCAATCCAGCATGACTTCTGGTGCATTCAAAACAACTGGGAACTCGGAACTGGGAAATCTCAGACTTCAGCGAGTTCAAGACATTTGGGGACTCTGGAAAAAAAATTAGCTCCGACTGGGAAAATAGGTTTTGAAAGGCCATCTGACTCGGAATTCAAGTCGGGGAACTTGGGTCTCTTTCTAGAGCTCCGACCTGCAGATCACTGACGTTATGATTCAACCTTGTTTTTTCCAGAATTCCTAGTTGTCTTGAATGCACCATACATCCAGAGAATACCAGACTTTGATGGCAAAGTTTGATGACAAAATTTGCCCACAAGAAGGACCGTGGCGCCACCTTCCTGTTCTTGTGAGCACAACACCACGGTGGGTGCAGACATATATTGTATGCGGCTGCCTAAATTATGTAAAATCGTAATGTGAAAAAGTAGATTTTTAGCCCGGGCTTAATATGGTTTGGGCCGGCATGAGTTTATGGTTTGCGCAACATTGTAACCTATGTTTGAGACCAACGTATGGCCTTGGCTGTGTGTGTGGCTGTGGCTGTGTGAGAAGCGCGCCAGTATCTCTCACATAACTAGAATGAGTTTCACTTTCTATGAACCCTCTCTGCTCTGATAGACATGAGCCTGCAACTCTCATCTCTCCAGCGTTGCACTTCATTTATTTCCTTATAGAATCATAACCGCGCAAAGGGTTCTGAAGGAACTGCAGCACCCCTACATTGAAATGTACATTTGCCAAAGTTATGGAATTACTGCTGTCTGTTCATAAATAAATTAAATCAGAATAGCCTACTACACCATGAGAAGGCCTATAATTTAGCCTCAGAGGATAAATATATATATATTTTTTTATTTATTTATTGCCTAGCTGTGGATTGTAGCGCAATAAGAAGGTATAAACTAACCGGGAACGCGCTGCAAATCTGTCCGTGAAAAAAACAGCATGCAGCCATGCAGACAAAACAGGCCTTTCGCGATATTTTAAATACAATCAAGGGAAAACACAGGTTGTAAAGAAAATGGCTGCTGCTGAAAATAGAACACTATGCTGTACCAAAATATTAGATCGACTTCCAAATATTGTTTTACAAAAAAAAGAGAGATAGGGTTTTGGCTTGAGCGGATCGGCCATCACCAGCAAGTGAGTTACGCATCGTTGGGTGAGTCGGTGAAACTGGAAACCACATTTAGGCCTATAAATTCCTCCTCATATTGTAGCCTACAATATGTGTCTCCACACACCTAGATATATTGATGGATCCAAGACAATGTCGTTTTTATTGATCTCACATTCTCAGTTTGTCAGTGTCAAAGTATCCTGCCATTTCGATCATTTGTGCGGTATACCCCATTATTTCTATCTCTACTTTGCACATTCTTCCACTGCAAATCTACCATTCCAGTGTTTTACTTGCTATATTGTATTTACTTTGCCACCATGGCCTTTTTTTTGCCTTCGCCTCCTTTATCTCACCTCACTTGCTCACATTGTATATAGACTTATTTTTCTACTGTATTATTGACTGTATGTTTGTTTTACTCCATGTGTAACTCTGTGTTGTTGTATGTGTCGAACTGCTTCGCTTTATCTTGGCCAGGTCGCAATTGTAAATGAGAACTTGTTCTCAACTTGCCTACCTGGTTAAATAAAGGTGAAATAAAAATAAATGAAATMAACAACATTCTGCCAAAGTCTCCAGGCATGTAAAATAAAGTAGAATAGTATGAAATGCATTTGATAAAAGGCCACATTTTCCCGCACCCTAGGCTACTAAAAAGTCTCTCCATGTGTACAACTTCTGTACGTGCCTCTCCTCTACTGCTCAATGCCACGACGCAAATGCGATGATATGCAACGCAACGCTTTATTATAAAGTTTGGGTAACACTGGTTGGCTGCTGACTAGCACACATAGTTATTGACTACGTCCCGTCTTAGCTCGCTCATTAAAATGTCTTCATGGAAATTACGGATGTCCTCTTATCAGCTCATCTGTCCCTTATGCCAGTTTGTACATCTCAATTATCAGTAGAAACCACATTTGTTTAAGCAAGTCAGCCATATCAGCTGTTTAAAAAAAAAAGATGCTTCCCCTCGGGGCACTTGAAAGCGCAAACAGACTAGCACRCAGGCTATGACAATCAATGTCAGAGGACTGGCCACCCCTCAAAGCCTGGTTCCTCTCTAGGTTTCTTCCTAGGTTTCGGCCTTTCTAGGGAGTTTTTCCTAGCCACCGTGCTTCTACACCTGCATTGCTTGCTGTTTGGGGTTTTAGGCTGGGTTTCTGTACAMCACTTTGAGATATCAGCTGATGTAAGAAAGGCTATATAAATACATTTGATTTGATTTGAATGTTATGAAGCACAAAAATCTCATTGAAACAGAAAATCATTGCCAGTCAAAATKTTTTAATTTGACAGGAAGGACACCATTATAAGCCTGTGGYTGAACATTACAACAACCAAATGATTGTAAACGTTTGGGCCATTGTGATAAGTTACAAACGTGGTATTAGCATATATTTATATCATTTTCCAATTACAATGCCTCAGTGGATCCATTGTGTTCAAACTGCCCTCTACTGGCATCAAATTATACTATACAGTATATACCTATGCAATGAATAAATCGTTAAACAATATTGACAACAAATAATGAAATATTTAAGTATTGGCAAATAGTTGTACAACGGCTTACATTGAAATTATATTAGAAATAGCAGTGAAAGATGAAATGAAAACATAAATATTGACTTGCATGGAACTTAAACAGCTTTCAAAATAGATGGTAAAACATTGAAAGAGTTGCATGTCATGGCGGCTTTGGGTCTGCAGCATAAAAAAGGCAACATTGTGTTAATATCTAGGAAACAAGCAATGGAAAAATGGCCTCCATTATTAAAAGGTGTCAATAAGAGAAAATAAATACCAGCTTTGTGTGGTGATAGTTAATTATCATTGGCTTTCATTTGAAATTAAACAAGTTGGCTAATTTGCATAGAATATAGCAGTCAGCAATAAAGCTATAATAACCTACTTTTTTTTTTATATCTTAATAAGTATCTAAATATCCTAAAATATTTGCACGTGTTGACACAAA
This sequence comes from Salvelinus sp. IW2-2015, assembly GCF_002910315.2. Taxonomy (NCBI): domain Eukaryota; kingdom Metazoa; phylum Chordata; class Actinopteri; order Salmoniformes; family Salmonidae; genus Salvelinus; species Salvelinus sp. IW2-2015. The sequence continues at coordinate 241,534 of NW_019942752.1, read as the reverse complement.
TCCAGAAATATTCATATTTAGTATTTGGCAGTTAGCTGATATAATAATTTGTCAATTATAGTACTGCATTGTTTTTAAATGGCATTATCCTGATCATATGAAATATGATTACAGATATCACGATTTAAAAATAAAAATAAACTTTTGAAAATGAATCAAGACTATATAATAACAATAACGGATTGCATATGCAGCAAATAAAGTCATTATCCTACATACGTCACGCAGCACATTATGGTGTGAGACACAAATTTGGCAAAAATAACTACATACATCAACCCAGCACATTATGGTGTGAGACACAAATTTGGCAAAAATAACTACATATATCACAGGTTGATATAAGATCCTGTCTGTTACATTCTCATGGACTACTACACTCATAGAATTAGAATGAGTAGAACAGCCATAGCACTTATGATTCTATGGTTCTCATTCTGATTCTATGACGTCACTGTCCTGATTGATATCGGGGATTTCTTCATATCGCTCTAATCACTTCCTCCACACAGCTTCAGCAGCAGCTTCTGGTAGTCCCCAGAGGTATCACCCTGTCAGATGAAATAAATAAAAAAGCACATACAAGTAACAGCATGTTAAAAACAGACACATTTTCCATCAGACAAACCAAGAAATAAACATAATTTACTTGTGAATTATTATTCAATAATTTACATAATTTTGGCAGCAATCTACCTCCATAGCATAAAAGCAGTGGATTGATTCCAACAATAGAATTTTAGCATAGTGATTATTTGTGTAAGGTACATACAGAGATGGCGGTGAACAGTGATTTCCCGTAGGTCTTCTGGTATGCCTGTCTGATATCCAGCATGTCCACCTCGGAGCGAGTCACCATGACCCGAATCAGAGTCCTGTCCTTGGTCCCAGCCCCCTAGGAACAACACATAGCACAGACTGGTTAGTCATCAGTAAGAGCTAGGCCTGAAACATGGCTTGTGGTCGCCGTCACTATGGTGTCTAAATGTGTGTGTCAAAATACAATATGTCTAAAACACTATCGTGATAGAAACTACAGGACATGTCTCAGGGCTACACTTAAAACATGGTTAAAGGACATTTCCATCAGCGGAGTCAGAGTGTGTGGAGTCAGAATGCGTAGGGTCCGAGTGCCCGCGGGTCAAAGTAAGAGCACAGTCAGATGTAAGAGACAGTGTTTCTTTCTTACCGCCATGGACTTGTGCAGCCTCTCTGCAAAGTATTCAGGAGTGTTCCTGATGCATTTCACTGGAACACAACAAGACAAGGCTTTTAGTTCATAGAGAAGAAACAGGACTAACCTTACTACCGGCTGAGTCACAAATGCCGCCACATTCCCTGTATAGAGCCCTATGGATCCTGGGCAAAAGTAGTGCACTAGATAAGAAATGGGGTGCCATTTGGGATGCAGACACTGTCCTATCAAACCAATTCAAATCAGATCCTCAATCACCTGATTCAAATCAGATCCTCAATCACCTTTCAATCAGAATCCATAACACAATATCAGATCCTCAATCACCTTGATTCAAATCAGACCAATACATCCATCAATCACGATTCAAATCAATCCTCAATCAACCTATTAATCAGATCAATCACGGAAATTACCTCAATCACCTGATTCAAATCAAGATTCCTCAATCAAACTGATTCTAAACATTCACAGCTATGGGATCTCAAGATCCCAAAAGCTGAAGTTATGAACTTTGAGAATAAGTCACACTGTCTCTCCTTGCCAGTGACCAGCTGGTTACTAAGACACTGTTCTCTCCTTGCAGTGACCAGCTGTATTACAGACACTGTTCTCTCCTTGCAGACCAGCTGTTATTACAGACACTGTTCTCCCCTTGCAGTGACAGCTGGTTACTACAGACACTGTTCTCTCTGCGGACAGCTGGTTATTACAGACACTGTTCTCTCCTTGCAGTGACCAGTTGGTTATTACAGACAGCTGTTCTCTCCTTGCAGTGACCAGCTGGTTATTACAGACCACTGTTCTCTCTTGCAGTGACCAGCTGGTATTAGCACTGTTCTCTTTCCTTGCAGTGACCAGCTGGTCTATTACAGACCACTGTTCTCTCCTTGCAGGGACCAGCTGGTTATTACAGACACTGTTCTCTCCTTGCAGTGACCAGCTGGTTATTACAGACACTGTTCTCTCCTTGCAGTGACCAGCTGGTTATTACTGAACTTACCCACAGCCACCATGCCATCCTCCACGTTTCCAGACATCTCCCTGCAGATGCTCTTCACAATGTCTCTACCACTCATCTGCTGGTACTCATTGAACACTAGCAGAAACAAGAACCACAGGACAGTGGTTGTTATAACCTCGTCATAATGCTATAACATGCCAACGAAACCACAGGCAAGGTTATAACCACGTGGTAAGGTTATAACCATAGACAAGGTTGTTATAAACATGTAGTAGATTTTTATAACCATAGGCAAGGTTGTTATAAATATGTAATACAGGTTATAATATACTAATGAGCCATAGGCAAGGTTGTTATGACTTTGGTTAACCACATAAATAAAGCAAATAAAATATGTTTGTAGAAATAGTGTTGAGATAATAGACATATATAATATAGACATATAATATAGATATATATAATAGACACAATATAGACATATATAATATAGATATATATAATACAGACGTATATATAATATAGACATATATAATATAGATATATATAATACAGATATATATAATATAGACATATACTGTACTGTCATAACAGTATAACTGGTACGAGGAACTACAACCCTTTGAGAGAAACAGAACTGACTTGGTAATATAAACACAGTGCAGTAGGATTACCTACCTGCTCTCAGGTAACACAGTATGATTACCTACCTGCTCTCAGGTAACACAGTAGGATTACCTACCTGCTCTCAGGTAACACAGTAGTATTACCTACCTGCTCTCAGGTAACACAGTAGGATTACTACTGGAACACAGTATGATTACTACTGGAACACAGTATGATTACCTACCTGCTCTCAGGTGGGGTTTGCTCCTGGAACACAGTATGGCGTTGAACTGGGACTCATCCGTCCCCACTTTGTTCTCCCCGGCAGCATACAGTTTCTAACACACAGCATCACATGATCAGTTTCTAACACACAGCATCGCATGATCAGTTTCTAACACACAGCA
>NW_019942752.1:224107-238340 GCF_002910315.2 Salvelinus sp. IW2-2015 | reverse complement strand
CGTTGTGTTTAGAACTGGATCGTGTGATCTGGTGTGTTAGAAACTATCGTGTGATGCTGTGTGTTAGAAACTGACGTGTGTGCTGCTGTGTTAGAAACTGATCATGCGATGCTGTGTGTTAGAAACTGATTCATGGTGATTGCCTGTGCTGTTAGAAATGTATGCGCTGCGGGGAGAACATAAGTGGGGACGATGAGTCCCAGTTCAACGCCATACTGTGTTCCAGGAGCAAACCCACTGAGAGCAGGTAGGCTAATCATACTGTGTTCGTAGTAATATACTGTGTTTCCAGTAGTAATCCTACTGTGTTTACCTGAGAGCAGGTAGGTAATCCCTACTGTGTTACCTGAGAGCAGGTAGGTATTCATTACTGCACTGTGTTTATATTACCAAGTCAGTTCTGTTCTTCAAAGGGTTGTTAGTTCTCGTACCAGTTTATACTGTTATGGACAGTACAGTATATGTCTATATTATATATATCTGTATTATATATATCTATTTATATTGTTATATTATATTATACGCTCTGTCTTAATAATATCTATATTATATTATGTCCTATATTGTATACTATTATTATGTCTACTTATATATCTCTTCTTATAATGTGCTATATTATAGTCTGTCTATTATTCAACACTATTTTCTTTACAAACATATGTATTTGCTTATTTATGTGGTTAAACCAAAGTCATAACACCCTGCCTATGTTAAAACAATCTACTACAATGTTATAACAACCTTTGTCCTATGGTTATAACCTTACCACAATGGTATAACGCTTGCTGGGTTTGTTGGCATTGTTATAGCATTATGACGAGGTTTATAACAACCACTGTCCTGTGTTCTTGTTCTGCTAGTGTTCATGAGTACCAGCAGATGAAGTGGTAAGAGACATTGTTGAAGAGCATCCTGCAGGAGATGTCTGGAAAGGCGTGGAGGATGGCAATGGTGGCTGTGGGTAAGTTCAGTAATAACCAGCTGATCACTGCAAGGAGAGAACAAGTGTTGTAATAACCAGCTGGTCACTGCAAGTTGAGAGGAGACAGTGTCTGTAATAACCAGCTGGTCACTGCAAGGAGAGAACAGTGTCTGTAATCCAGCTGGTCCCTGCAAGGAGAGAACAGTGGTCTGTAATAGACCAGCTGGTCACTGCAAGGAAAGAGAACAGTGCTAATACCAGCTGGTCACTGCAAGAGAGAACAGTGGTCTGTAATAACCAGCTGGTCACTGCAAGGAGAGAACAGCTGTCTGTAATAACCAACTGGTCACTGCAAGGAGAGAACAGTGTCTGTAATAACCAGCTGTCCGCAGAGAGAACAGTGTCTGTAGTAACCAGCTGTCACTGCAAGGGGAGAACAGTGTCTGTAATAACAGCTGGTCTGCAAGGAGAGAACAGTGTCTGTAATACAGCTGGTCACTGCAAGGAGAGAACAGTGTCTTAGTAACCAGCTGGTCACTGGCAAGGAGAGACAGTGTGACTTATTCTCAAAGTTCATAACTATCAGTTTTGGGGATCTGAGATCCCCATAGCTGTTGAATGTTTAGAATCAGTTGATTGAGGATCTGATTTGAATCGAGGTGATTGAGGAATCTGATTTGAATCAGGTTGATTGAGGATTGATTTGAATCGTGATTGAGGATTCTGATTTGAATCAAGGTGATTGAGGATCTGAATTTGAATCAGGTGATTGAGGATTGATTTGATCAGGTGATTGAGGATCTGATTTGAATTGGTTGATTGAGGATCTGATTTGCCTCAGGTGATTGAGGATCTACATTTAATTGGTTTGATTGAGGATCGATTTGAAAGTCGGTGATTGAGGATCTGACTTTTGAATTGGTTTGATAGGACAGTGTGCGCCCAAATGGCACCCTTTCTTATCTAGTGCACTACTTTTGCCAGGATCCATAGGGCTTCTATACAGGGAATGTGGGGCATTTCTGACTCCAGCCGGTAAGTAGGTAGTCCCTGTTCTTCTCTATGAACTAAAAGCCTTGTTGTTGTGTTCAGTGAAATGCATCAGGAACACTCCCTGAAACTTTGCAGAGAGGCTGCACAAGTCCATGGCGGAAGAAAGAAACACTGTCCTTACTCTGACTGTGCTCTTATTTGACCCGCGGCACTCCGACCCCTACGCATTCCTGGACTCAACACCGCTGACTCCGCTGATTGGAAATGTCTTTAACCATTTTTAAAGTGTAGCCCTGAGACATGTCCGTAGTTTTTATCACGATAGTGTTTTAGAGCATAATTGTATTTTGACACACACATTTAGACACCAGTGACGGGACCACAAGCCATGTTCAGCTAGCCTTACTGATGACTACCAGTCTGTGCTATTGCTTGTTCCTAGGGGGCTGGCCAAGGACAGGACTCTGGAATTCGGGTCATGGTGACTCGCTCCGAGGTGGACATGCTGGATATCAGACAGGAGCAACCAGAACCTACGGGAAACTCACTGTTCACCGCCATCTCTGTATGTATCCTTCACAAAATACTCACTATGCTCAAATCCCTAATTGTTGGAATCAATCCACTGCTTTTATCTTATGGAGGTAGATTGCTGCAAAATTATGTAAATTTATTGAAATAATAATTCAGCAAGTAAATTATGTTTATTATCTTGGTTGGTTCTGATGGAAAATGTGTCTGTTTAACATGCTGTTCTTGTATGTGCTTTTTATTTTATTTCATCTGAACAGGGTGATACTCTGGGACTACCAGAACTGCCTGCTGAAGCTGTGTGGGAGGAAGTGATTAGAGCGATATGAAGGAAATCCCGAATATCAATCAGGAACAGTGACGTCATAGATCAGAATGACCAGAACATATGAAATCATAAGTGCTATGGCTGTTCTACTCATTCTAATTCATGAGTGTAGTAGTCCATGAGCATGTAACAGACAGATCTTCTATATCTAACTGTGACTATATGTAGTTATTTTGCCAATTTGTGTTCACACCAATAATGTGCTGGTTGATGTATGTAGTTTATTTTTGGCAACTTTGCTGTCTCACACCATATATGTGCCTGCCAGTGACGTATGTAGGATAGACTTTAATTGCTGCATATGCAGATCCGTTATTTGTTATTATATAGTCTTGATTCATTTTCAAAATTTATTTTATTTTTAATCGTGATATCTGTATCCTACTTTCATATGATCAGGGATATGCCATTTAAAAACATGCAGTATATATTGACAAATTATTATATCAGCTAACTGGCCAATACTAAATATGAATATTTCTGATTTGTGTCACACGTGCAAATCTTTTGGATATTTAGATACTATTAAGATATTTTCAAAAAAAAAAGTAGGTTATTATACGCTTTATTGCTGACGCTGATATTCTATGCAAATTAAGCCACTTGTTTACATTTCAAATGAAAGCCAATGATAATTAACTATCACCACACAAAGCTGGTATTTATTTTCTCTTATTGACACCTTTAATAATGGAGCCATTTTTCCATTGTTGTTTCTCCTAATTTAAACAATGTTGCCTTTTTTAGCTGCAGACCCAAAGCCGCATGACCAATGCAACTCTTTCAATGTTTTACCAATCTATTTTTGAAACTGTTTAAGTTCCATGCAAGTCCAATATTTTATGTTTCATTTCATCTTTCACTGCTATTTTCCTAATTAATTTCAATGTAAGCCGTTGTACAACTATTTGCCAATCTTATATTTCATATTTGTTGTCAATATGTTTAACGATTTATTCATTGCATAGGTATATACTGTATAGTTAATTTGATGCCAGTAGAGGGCAGTTGAACACAAGGCTCCACTCGAAGGCTTGGGTAATTGCGAAAATGATATAAATATATCTAATACCGCGTTTGTAACTTATCACAATGGCCCAAACGTTTACAATCATTTGTTGTTGTAATGTTCACCACAGGCCTTATAATGGTGCCCTTCCGTCAAATTAAAATATTTTGACTGGCAATGATTTTCTGTTTCAATTAGATTTTTTGTGCTTCATACACATTCAAATCAAATCAAATGTTAATTTAATATCGCCGCTTCTTACATCCTGATCATCTCAAAAGTGATGTCAGAAACCAGCCTAAAACCGCCAAACAAGCAATGCAGGTGTGAAGCAGGTGTTAACAAACTCCCTAGAAAGGGCCAAGAACCTAGGAAGAACCTAGAGGAACGCGAGGCTATGGGGGGTGGCCAGTCCTTGACATTGATTGTCCTAGCTGGGTGCTAGCTCTGTTTGTGCGCTTTCAAGTGGCCCCGGGGGAAGCATTCTTTTTTTAAAACCGCTTGCATATGGCTGACTTGCTAAATAACAAATGTGGTTTCTAACTGACAATTGAGAGTACAGCTGGCATAGAGGGACAGAATAGCTGATAAGAGGAAATCCGTCATTTCGATGAGACATTTTAAATGAGCGGAGCTAAGACGGGACGTAGTCATAACTATGTGTCTTTAGTCAGCAGCAACCAGTGTTAACCCAACTTTATAATAAAGCGTTGCGTTTGCATATCACGCATTTGCGTCGTGCATTGAGCAGTAGAGGAGAGGCACGTACAGACGTTTGTACACCTGGAGAGACTTTTAGTAGCCTACGGGTGCAGGGAAAATGTGGCCTTTTAATCACATGCATTTTCATACTATTCTACCTCTTATTTTACATGCCTTGGAGACTTTGGCAGAATGTTGTTATTTCATTTATTTTTATTTCCCTTTATTTTAATCCAGGTGGGCCAAGTTGAGAACACGTATCTCATTTCAATTGCGACTGGTCAAGATAAAGCGGAAGCAGTTCGACCACAACCAACACAGAGTTTACACATGGAGTAAAACAAACATACAAGTCAAAATACAGTAGAAAAAAGTCTATATACAATGTGAGCAAGTGAGGTAGATAAAGGAGGCGAAGGCAAAAAAAAGGCATGGTGGCAAAGTAACATACACTATAGCAAGTAAAACACTGGAATGGTAGATTTGCAGTGAAGAATGTGCAAGTAGAGATAGAAATATGGGGTATACCGCAAAAGTGAATCGAAATGGCAGGATACTTTGCCCACTGACAAACTGAGATGTGAGATCATAAAAAACGACAATGTCTTGGATCCATCAATACTATCTAGGTGTGTGGAGACACATATTGTGGCTAGCAATACGGAGGAATTATAGGCTAAATGTGGTTTCCAGTTTCCACGACTCGCCCCCCAACGATGCGTACTACTTGCTGGTGATGGCCGACCCGCTAAGCCAAAACCTATCTCTCTTTTTTTCTGTAAAACCATATTTTGGAAGTCGATCTAATATTTTTGGTACCGCCATAGTGTTCTATTTTCATGCCGCAGCCATTTTCTTTACAACTGTGTTTTCCTTGATTGTATTAAAATATCCGACAAGGCCTGTTTGTCTTGCAATGGCTGCATGCTGTTTTTTTCACGGACAGGATGTTGCTAGGCGCGTTCCGGTTCGTTTATACCTTTTATTGCGCTACAATCCACAGCTTAGGCCATAATAAATAAAAAAATATATATCTATTTATCCTCTGAGGCTAATTGATTGCCTTCTCATGGTGTATGTAGGCTATTTGATTAATGTTATTATGACAGACAGTGCAGTAATTCCATAACTTTGGCAAATGTACATTTCAATGTAGGGGTGTGCAGGTCCTTCAGAACCCTTGCGCGTTATGATTCTATAAGGAAATAAATGAAGTGCAAACGCTGGAGAGATGAGAGTTGCAGGCTCATGTCTATCAGAGGCAGAGAGGGTTCAATAGAAAGTGAAACTCATCTCTAGTTATGTGAGAGATACTGGCGCGCTCTCAAGCAGCCACAGCCACACCAAGCCAAGGCCATACGTTGGTCTCAAACATAGGGTTCAATGTTTGCGCAACCCATAACCTCATGCCGGCCAACCATATTATAAGCCGGGCCTAAAAATCTACTTTTTCACATTACGATTTACATAATTCAGGCGCAGCATACAATATATTTTTGCCACCCACCGTGGTTGTTGTGCTCACAAGAACGGAAGTGGGCCACGGTCTTCTTGTTGGGCAAATTTGTCATTCAACTTTGCCACAAAGTTGTATTCTCTGGATGTATGGTGCATTCAAGACAACTAGGAATTCTGGAAAACAGGTTGAACTCCATAACGTCAGTGATCTGCCAGGTCGGAGCTCTAGCAGAGACCCCAAGTCCCCGACTTGGAATTCCGAGTCAATGGCGCTTTCAAAACTATTTCCCAGTGGAGGCTATTTTTTTTCCAGAGTCCCCACAATGTTTGAACTCGCTGAAGTCTGAGATTTCCAGTTCGAGTTCCAGTTGTTTATCACATGATCAGTTTCTAACACACAGCATCACATGATCAGTTTCTAACACACAGCATCACATGATCAGCTTCTAACAGCATCACATGATCAGTTTCTAACAGCATCACATGATCCGTTTCTAAACACACAGCATCACATGATCAGTTTCTAAACAAACAGCATCACATGATCAGTTTCTAAACAAACAGCATCACATGATCAGTTTCTAACACACACATGAAAACGATCCGTTTCTAACACAACATAATCATTACAAGTCATGAACTGCTTGTCTATGATTATGGAAGCATATCTCTGCCTATATTTTCCAATTACATATTTTTTAAAATAAATAACTTTCAGCCTTAGATAATGCCCACTTTCCTGTTATCCTTTTGCCCTACAGGGTATATAAACAGTATTGTTTGGCATCAGATCTTTAAAACAGTAACAGTTCTATTACATAACCAGAACAAGAAAAAGAGTGTTCACCTGAGCATCCTGTTTGGCTATGTTGATGTCCACTTGTTCCCTCTCGTCTCGATTTCCCTACAAACAGGAAGTGAAGAATTGGTTTACAACAAAAAAAAAGGATTGGATGAGTCTCAAATAACATCCTATATAGTGCACTACGTTTGACCAGGCTAATGCACCCTATTCCCTGTATAGTGCACTATGTAGGGAATAGGGCTCTGGTCTAAAGTAGTGCACTATGTAGGGAATAGGGCTCTGGTCTAAAGTAGTGCCACTATGTAGGGAATAGGGCTCTGGTCTAAAGTAGATGCCAACTATTGTAGGGAATAGGGCTCTGCGTCTAAAGTAGTGCACTATGTAGGGAATAGGGCTCTTGGTAGTACGTAGTTAGTAGATGCACTATGTAGGGAATAGGGCTCTGGTCTAAAGTAGTGCACTATGTAGGGAATAGGCTCTGGTCTATAGTAGTGCACTATGTAGGGAATAGGGGCTCTGGTTTAAAAGTAGTGCACTATGTAGGGAAATAGGGCTCTGGTCAAAAGTAGTGCACTATGTAGGGAATAGGGCTCTGGTCTATAGTAGTGCACTATGTAGGGAATAGGGCTCTGGTCAAAAGGAGTGCACTATGTAGGGAATAGGCTCTGGTCAAAAGTAGTGCACTATGTAGGGAATAGGGCTCTGGTCTAAAGTAGTGCACTATGTAGGGAATAGGCTCTGGTCTAAAGTAGTGCACTATGTAGGAATAGGGCTCTGGTCAAAAGTAGTGCACTATGTGAGGGAATAGGGCTCTTGTCTAAAGTAGTGCACTATGTAGGGAATAGGGTCTGGTCTAAAGTAGTGCACTATGTAGGGAATAGGGCTCTGGTCTTATAGTAGTGTCAACTATGTAGGAATAGGGCTCTGGTCTATAGTAGTGTACTATATAGGGAACAGGTTGCCATTTGGGACGTACTCTCAGAAAGGAAGTGGCTACAGTAGATGTTTATCTTGTTTATTTTATGTTTAGGGCGATAGCAGTTACTATCTACTACAGTAGATGTTTATCTTGAGGCGATAGCAGTTTAATACAAGTATTTTGGTTTCCTGAGTCTTTTTAATCTAGCATTTCAGAACTGTTAACGAAACTAAGGAAATAATATGTGTAGCCATCAGATAGCCAATGGAAAGTGCAAGAGCATCAACTATGTTGAGTACTGGGAAGTTGCCCTAATTAAAATCAGCTTTAGCCTTCACTTTCAAAGCCGTTACTCAATGATAACGATTAACAACATATCAAATCAACATATTAAAAACCATTAACAACACATCAACGTGTTGACAGAGGGAGACGAGGAGCCTACGGAAGTGTCCTGAATGTTCATTAATGATGGCATCCTCCAGTTTCACCATACTCGAAACACACAGCATTTACTGATACCCTGAAAACAACATTTCAGCCCCACCTGAAACAAACTGCTTTCAGCCCTACCCTGAAACACACTGCCTTTCAGCCCTACCCTGAAACAAACTGCTTTCAGCCCCTACCTGAAACAAACTGCCTTTCAGCCCTACCCTGAAACAAACTGCCTTCAGCCCCTACCCTGAAACAAACTGCCTTTCAGCCCTACCCTGAAACAAACTGCTTTCAGCCCTACTCTGAAACACACTGCTTTCAGCCCTACCCTAACACCCAGCCTTTCAGCCCTCCTGAAACACACTGCCTTTCAGCCCTACCTGAACAAACTGCCTTTCAGCCCTACCCTGAAACACACAGCTTCAGCCCTACCCTGAAACACACAGCCCTTTCAGCCTACTCTGAAACACACTGCCTTTCAGCCCTACCACTGAAACACACTGCTTTTCAGCCCTTACTCCTGAAACAAACTGCTTTTCAGCCCTACTCTTGAAACACACTGCTTTTCAGCCCTTACTCTGAAACAAACTGCCTTCAGCCCTACTCTGAAACAAACTGCCTTTCAGCCCTACTCTGAAACAAACTGCCTTTCAGCCCTACCCTGAAACAAACTGCTTTTCAGCCCTACCCTGAAACACACTGCCTTTTCAGCCCTACTCTGAAACACACTCGCTTTTCAACCCTACTCTGAAACACACTGCTTTTCAACCCTACTCTAAAACACCTGCTTTTCACCCTACTCTGAACACACTGCTTTTCAGCCCTACTCTAAAAACACACTGCCTTTCAGCCCTACCTAAAACAAACTTGCCTTTCAGACCCTACCCTGAAACAACTGCCTTTCAGCCCATACCCTGAAACAAACTGCCTTTCCCCTACTCTGAAACACACTGCCTTTCAGCCCTACCCTGAAACAAACTGCCTTTCAGCCCTACTCTGAAACACACTGCCTTTCCAGCCCTTACTCTGAACAAACTGCCTTCAGCCTACTCTGAAACAAACTGCTTTCAGCCCTACTCTGAAACCACACTGCCTTTCACCCTACTCTGAAACAAACTGCCTTTCAGCCTACCCTGAAACACACTACCTTTCAGCAGCCTACCCTGAAACCACTGTCTTTTCAGCCCTACCCTGAAACACACTGCTTTTCAGCCCTACTCTTGAAACACACAACTGCCTTCAGCCCATCTCTGAAACAAACTCCTTTCAGCCCTACCCTGAAACAAACTGCCTTTCAGCCCTACTCTGAAACAAACTGCCTTTTCAGCCCTACCCTGATAACAACTGCCTTTCAGCCACCCTGAACACATCTGCCTTTCAGCCCTACTCTGAAACTAAACTGCCTTTTTCAGCCCTACCCTGAAACAAACTGCCTTTCAGCCCTACCCTGAAACAAACTGCCTTTCAGCCCTACCCTGAAACACACTGCCTTTCAGCCCTACCCTGAAACAAATTGCTTTTCAGCCCTACCCTGAAACACACTGCCTTTCAGCCCTACTCTGAAACACAAAGCATTTCAGATTATCACAAAAGTAAATGTGTCTAGCTGCCTTCCCAACACATAACCGGTCAAAATGTATCAACATAGCTAAGACACATTTACTTGTATGACAAACTGGCAATGCTTTGTGTTTCACGAGTATGAATTGAAAATGCTGTGTGTTTCAGAATATGGATGAAATACTGTGTGTTTTCAGGAGTAGGCCAGACACTTACCGTTTTTGTAAATTTGATTAATTTCTCTGATTTCTGCATTGGAGCGAGATGACAGGATCTCAATCAGACAGGCCTCATCGGTACCTGCACCCTGTCCAGAGAACAAAACAGGTTAAAGGGAACATTTAAGGTGTATACATGTTACAAGTAAAAACATTTACTAAAATCGAATGACTAAGAATCATCTTGAAGATAAGAATATTTATTGTCCAAGTATGCTACAATCAAAAGCAACATTTTCTTGATACAGTAACTACGGCAAGCTAAATTGATTTTGTACAATGTCTGAGCAATGAACAATTCACGACCCCCACATGCCTGACTTTTGTCTTTAAAAATTGAGCTTTTCTTTCTGTTCCTTACTGAGATGACTCACTAAAAAAGAGACCCAAAAAGGTGGCTACTATAAAGAAAATCTGGGATGTGTTCAGTAGGAAGACTGAACACAGTCTTGTCCAATAATATAAGAACTTCTAATGAACATGACCCCCGGTGTAGAGAAGAATGAATAACAGCCCAACTCACCGCTATGGCTTCTTTGAGTTGAGATGTATCAAACTTGGCTGGTGTCTGCAACATGGCAATAGCCAGCTTCTCAAAGTTCCCAGTCAGCTCAGACTTTAGATCGTGGAATAAATCCTGTGAAATAGAAGATTGTGTAAGAGGTCACGCAAGATGTGCCCTAAATGGCACCCTATTCCCTTTATAGTGCACTACTTTTAACCAGAGCCCTATTCCCTTTATAGTGCACTACTTTTAACCAGAGCCTTGAGCAAGGCACGTCCACAACAACGGCTCTATCCTGAATATATAAATATTTGGGGTCACTTAGAAATGTCCTTGTTTTTGAAAGAAAATCAAACATTTTTGTCCATTAAAATAACATCAAATTGATCAGAAATACAGTGTAGACATTGTTAATGTTGTAAATGACTATTGTAGCTGGAAACGGCTGATTTGTAATGAGAATATCTACATAGGCGTACAGAGGCCCATTATCAGCAACCATCACTCCTGTGTTCCAATGGCACGTTAGTGTTAGCTAATCCAAGTTTATCATTTTAAAAGGCTAATTGATCATTAAAAGACCCTTTCGCAATTAGGCCAGCATCCCGGAGTCTCCTCTTCACTGTTGATGTTGAGACAGGTGTTGAACTCCAACAATATAGGGAACCACACAACAATATAGGGAACCATTACTGCAGTGTAAACCTCACCTTCCCATAAGTGGTTTTGTAGGCTGCAACCATTGGAACCCTCTGCTTGTTTGAGCGGCTCCCAAGAATCTCAATTATAGCTGCCTCATCCGTGCCTGTTGAAAATAATCTATTAATATTATTGTTACCAGTTTAACTGATAGTAAATTGAATGTGTATCACTAAATAATGTGTTCTTAATTGTAGAATATTCAACACGTMCAAATCTAGCCATAGAAAGTTTATATTTATAGAAGATTTACAGAATCGAATAAAATAAACTTAATTTTTTCCCAGAAGGAACTTCAGRTAAATAATGTGTTATTAGATTTGTACTTGAATGTCATTATCCATGATATAAGTGAATGTCTGTAATGATGAAGTACTGACCAAAGCCCTTCATGGCCTTGCGGAGGACTTCCACATCCCTCAGAGGGTCCGCACCTGGATAGTCCTTAATAACACCCCTGTAGCCTCTCTAATGACAAATACAAGAAAATACTGACACTGAAGCAAGCAAATACTGAAACTGAAGATTAGAAATACTGAAACTGAAGATTAGAAATACTGAAACTGAAGATTAGAAGTACTGAAACTGAAGATTAGAAATACTGAAACTGAAGATTAGAAATACTGAAACTGAAGATTAGAAATACTGAAACTGAAGAAAGGGAAACAGCTTTGTAAAGCATATTAGAAATCAAAAAATCCAATGTAAAAATAAATTGTAACACTGAGTAATGGTTCGATTGATTTCACGTTGAAGACCAAACAACAATATAGAGGACTCTTCACGTTGATGGCAGGTGAATAAGGAGTGCCGAACACACCTCCATTCCTGGCATGTAAGTGGTTGGTACAATGGGCCGGGGCTCCACCAGGGTAGCCAGGCATGGGCTGCTGTCCTGGGTGTAGGCGCCGCCCGGGGTACCCTGGGGTACCTGGGGCAGGAACCCACCGGCGGTACCCCTGGGGTTGACCATGGGGAGGACAGCCTGGCGTCCCGGGGTGACCCTGGGGCAGGACCACCTGGTACCCTGGGGTTGACCTGGAGCAGGACAGCCTGGCGTACCCTGGGGGCGATTAACCTCCACCGTGGCTGGCAGGAAAAGGGAGACTGATTAGCTGGGTCACGTTACTTGGACTCTGGTATTGTGGCCCAATGCCACTCTATTCCCTACATATGCACGACTTTAGAACCCAGGCCCACCCTGATTCCCTACATAGCTGCACTACTTAGACAGGGCCCACCCTATTCCCTACATAGGTGCACTACTTTAGACCAGGCCCACCCTATTCCCTACACTAGTGCACTACTTAGCAGGGGCGCCACCCTATTGCCCTACATAGTGCACTCAAATTTTAGACCAGGGCGCCACCCTAGTTCTACAAGTCGCACTACTTGGTGACCAGGGCCCCACCCTATTGCCGCTACATAGTTCCCTTTTGACCCAAGGCCCATAGGAACTAGGTTGCCATTTGCTGCCTCGAGAGAAACGCTTAGGTACAATTTAGGCCTGTGGCAAACAAATAATGCAGTACTAGGGATAGAGGAGTGACCATGCAGTACTAGGGAGGAGGGAGACATGTAGGTACTAGGGATAGAGGAGTGAACCATGCAGGTACTAGGGATAGAGGCAGTGACGACTGTAGGTACATAGAGATTAGAGGATGACATGTACAGGTTACTAGGGATAGAGGAGTGACCATTGCAGGTTACTAGGGATAGAGGAGTGACCATGCGTCTAGGATGGAGGACGTGGACCAGTGTAGGTACTAGGGAATGGAGGCAGTGACCTGTAGGTACTAGGGATGGAGGAGGACCATGTAGGTACTTAGGGAGGGAGGAGTGACCATTAGGTACTAGGGGATGGGGAGACCATGTAGGTACTAGGGATAGGGAGTGCCATGGAGCGTACTTAGGGATGGGAGTGACCATTGCAGGTACTAGGATAGAGGAGGTGACCATGCAAGAGTAACTAAGGAGATAGAGGAGGGGACAATTGGTAACGTACTAGGGATTGGAGCGAGTGACCATGGCAGGTACTAGGGATAGAGGAGTGACAGTTGCAGGATACTAGGATTGAGGAGTGACCATGCGAGGTACTAGGATAGAGAGTGACAGCAGGTACTAGGGCATGGAGGAGGTACCATGCAGCGTACTGGGGATAGAGGAGTAACCATGCAGGTACTAGCGATGTGAGCATGTGGATCTGGGCAGAAGAGATGTTCGCTCGTTGTTTTGTCTGTAAGTTTGTTTTTAGATGTTCTTAGTTTGTATTGGTGTGGGACAAAACTGCAAACTGAAATATTATATTAAAATAAAAAAGAATAGGGTTCATTTGAGACTAACAGACTCGCACGTGTTACAGGGAGTGGAGATGACGTGCGTAGACTGAGAGCTGATTTAGAGGCTTCAAGTATTCGGTACATAACTTGCTCTAGTTACTGTAGTAAGATAAGTTATATTGACCATGCCACCAGCAGGGCTCCACCCCAACCACCTGGAGAACAAAGCACAGAGAGTGGTGCATCTTTTAAGTAGAATATGTTAAGTATTCGAAACACAGGATAACTTCAAATATGATCGTTTATCCAGTTTTCGCAGTTGCTTTTGAGAACATTTTAAATATCTAACATTCTACATAAAAGCACATTTTTTTTTTTCATGAAGTTACAACACAGTATCTCATCTGAAGAGACGCATTATTAAAAAAATCATTAGTAAGTGGAGACTAACCAGTAACAGGGTTGAATGCATTTAAATAAGCCATAAATCTCATTGAGACAGTGGGGGAATGGAATATTTTGTGTGCAACCAGGAGGGCAATGAACGCAAGCTTGCACAACAAACAAATGTAGAAGGTGTACCAAAACTTTTCTAGCTGTCTAACTATGGATAACGGCGTTTGACGTCGTTTGCTCCAAGCCGCCCACATTTTCCACACAAAACACCCAGAAAATGACCAAAAATGAAGCGCCAGACTCACCTGCTTTAACGCCTAATGAGTGTACTATTAGAATTCGATGATTCTCTTTAGGAGAAAAAACATTGGTTTTTCTTAAAGGAATACGTTATTACCCTATTAACAAGAGCCAGTTCAATGTAACAGTTTGACCTGAGGACATACGTAAATGATTCACTACTCTCTCTCC
>NW_019942752.1:191610-224082 GCF_002910315.2 Salvelinus sp. IW2-2015 | reverse complement strand
AAATACTGAAACTGAAGATTAGAAATACTGAAACTGAAGATTAGAAATACTGAAACTGAAGATTAGAAATACTGAAACAAGGAAACACTTTGTAAAGCATATTAGGAAATAAAAATCCAATGTAAATAAATGTAACACTGAGTAATTGGTTGATGATTTCACGTTGAAGACAACAACATATAGAGACTCTCACGTTGATGGCAGGTGAATAAGGAGTTGCCGGAACACCACCTCCATATCCTGGCATGGAAGGGTTGGGGGCCGGGGCTCCACCAGGGTAGCCAGGCATGGGCTGCTGTCCTGGGGRAGGKCCGCCCGGGTACCCCTGMGGTTGACCTGGGGCAGGACCACCTGGGTACCCCTGGGGTTGACCTGGGGCAGGACAGCCTGGGTACCCCTGGGGTTGACCTGGGGCAGGACCACCTGGGTACCCCTGGGGTTGACRTGGYGCAGGACAGCCTGGGTACCCCTGGGGCATACCTCCACCTGGCTGGAYGAAAAGGGGAGCTGATTAGCTGGGATCACATTACTGACTCTGGTATTGTGCCCAGATGCCACTCTATTCCCTACATGTCACTACTTTAGAGCCAGGCCCACCCTATTCCCTACATAGTTCACTACTTTTAGACCAGGCCCACCCTATTCCCTACATGGTGCACTACTTTAGACCAGGCCCACCCTATTCCTACATAGTGCACTACTTAGACAGGCGCCACCCTATTCCCTACAATAGTGCACAATTTAGACCAGGGCCCACCCTATTCCTACAAGTGCACTACTTTGACCAGGCCCCACCGATGCTCCTAGTCCCTTTTGACAAGCCATGGAATAAGGTGCCATTTCTGTGCCGAGAGAAACAGCTTGGACAATTTAGGCCATGTGGCAAACAATAATGCAGGACTAGGATAGAGGGAGTGACCATGAGGTACTAGGGATGAGGATGACATGTAGGTACTAGGATAGAGGATGACATGCAGGTACTAGGGATAGAGGAGTGACCATGCAGGTACTAGGGATAGAGGAGTGACCATTAGGTATAGGATAGAGGATGACATGCAGGTTACTAGGGATAGAGGAGTGACCATGCAGGTACTAGGGATGGAGGAGGTGACCATGTAGGTACTAAGGATGGAGGAGGACCATGTAGGTACTAGGGATGAGGAGTGACCTGTAGGTACTAGGGTGGAGGAGTGACAGTAGGTATAGGGATGGAGGAGTGACCATGTAGGTACTAGGGATAGGAGGTGACCATGTACGGTATAGGATGAGGAGTGACATGCAGGTACTAGGGTAGAGGAGTGACCATGCGGTACTAGGATAGAGGAGGAGCTAGTATAGGATGAGGGTGACCATGGAGGTATAGGTAGAGGAGTGACATGCACTGTAGGACTCATGAGGAGGATAGAGGAGTGACCATGAGTACTGGGATGGAGGAGTGAACATGCAGGTCTGGATAGAGGATCATGCAGGTTCTAGGGTGAGCATGTGATGGGCAGAAGAGATGTGTGTTGTTGTCTGTAAGTTGTTTTAATGTTTTAGTTTGTGTGGTGGGGGGACAAAACTGCAAACTGAAATATTATATTAAAATAAAAAAAGAATAGGGTGTCATTTGAGAGTAACAGACTCCACGTGTTACAGGGAGTGGAGATGACGTGGTAGATAGAGCTGATTTAGAGGCTGTCAGTTGTCGGTAATAACTTGCTTCTTAGTTACTTGGTGTAAGATAAGTTATATTTACCATGCCACCAGCAGGGGCTCCACCCAACCACCTGGAGAACAAAGACACAGAGAGTGGTGCATCTTTTAGTAGAATTTTAATATCGAAACACAGGATAACTTCAATATGGATCGTTTATCCAGTTCGGTGCCTTTTGAGAACATTTTTTATTTTAACATTCTACAATAAAAAGCCATTTTTTTTTTTCTTAAGTTGAACAACACATTTTCTCATCTGAAGGACTCAATTATTTAAAAAAATACTATAGTAAGTGGCGATAAGTAACAGGGTTGAATGCAATTTAAATAAGCCATAAATCTCATTGAGACGTGGGGGAATGGATATTATTGTGTGCAACAGGGAGTGGCAATTGAACGCAAGCTTCAACAAACAAATGTGAAGGTGTACAACATTTCTAGCCTGTCATCTATGGATAACGGGTTTGACGTGTTTGCTCAAGCCGCTCAATTTTCCACCACAACACCAAAAATGACCAAAATAGAACGCCAGATCACTGCTTTAACGCTTTGATTTGCTATTAGATGTTCGATGTTATTTGGAGAAAAACATGTTTTTTAAAGGAATAGTTTTACCATATTAACAAGAGCCCAGTTCATGTAACAGGTTTGACCTGAGGGACATAGTAAATGATTCACTAAGAATAATAATCATCTTCAGAAATGACTTTTGTCAAGCAAACAAACATAACTAGGGCTTTACAACGATGGTGAAACGTAGAGAAAATGTTACGGTTAAAATAAGAAATCAGGGACACGTCAAAATGAAAATTGCACACTACGTAACATATGTGCACCCTCTCTCTTCTCCTCTCTTCTCTCTCCCTCCTCTCTCCTCTCTCTCTCTCTCCTCCTCTTCTCTCTCTCCTCCCCCTCTCTTTCTCTCCCTCCCCCCTTTGAGTGCATCTTGCTAGCTGTCAACTCAAATGATGAGGGGCTGAAGTTCATTGGTTGAACTCTAATTGCTAGCGGGCTGGCCCACGTGAGGGAAAAATGTAGGGGAAAAAGCGCAGCACTGTTTCCAGAAAAACTAAGGATTTCGTGGCTAATTGAGTTAAAACAGTAATTCTGCTCATAGATTATGCCTCAACACTTAGTGAACGCCAAAGTTCCAGAGCACATATTTAAAAGGCACTTCATTTAACAGGCTTTTCAAATTCAATATGGGTGCAAAACGTTTTATTTAAAATATCAGGGACACAAAAGTCACTCTCTTCATAGAACAACCCATATACTGGACATTTGAATTGTAAAATGTATCCAAAATCATTGTGTATCAAGGTCACAGACCAGGGTCTCATCTCAGATTTCCTGTATACTAAAAAAAACAACACAACAGGCACACATTTGCACGACCATGAAAGCAAATAGCAATAGCCTTAGAGTTGACATGTGCCAGTGTTACTTAAAGGATTCTCTGGAATGTGGTGCTTATCTAGGTAATCAGGTAATCCAAAAAATTTAATATATTAGCAAAACCCTTACCTTGTGCTGGAGGCATGGAAGGATACCCTCCGGCCTGAGGAGGGAAGCCTCCCCCCTGAGGAAAACCTCCACCTGGTTGAGGGTAACCACCAGCCTGCTGGGATGGATAGCCCCCGGCTTGGGGCGGGTATCCCCCGGCCTGGGGCGGGTAGCCCCCGGCCTGAGGCGGGTAGCCCCCGGCCTGAGGCGGGTAGCCCCCGGCCTGAGGCGGGTAACCTCCAGCCTGAGGCGGGTAACCTCCAGCCTGAGGCGGGTAACCTCCAGCTTGGGGGGGATATGCACCTGGTTGTGGGGGGTAGCCACCTGTCTGGGTAGGGTAACCAGGATAACTCATCTTTGGGACTTGAAAGAAAGAAAGCATTAGAAGTTAAGGCGTAAGTATTTAAAAACATACATTTATGAGACACATATATATACACACACACTGAGTGTACAAAACATTATGAACACCTAATCTTTCCATGACATAGACTGACCAGGAGAATCCATGTGAAAACTATGATCCCTTATGGTCACTTGTTAAATCAACTTCAAATCAGTGTAGATGAAGGGGAGGAGACGGGTTAAAGATGGATTTTTAAGCCTTGAGACAATTGAGACATGGATTGTGTATGTGTGTCATTCAGAGGGTGAATGGGCAAGACAAAAAACTACAGTGCCTTTGAACAGGGTATGATAGAATGTGCCAGGCACACCGTTTTGAGTGTGTCAAGAACTGCAACGGTTTTCACTCTCAACAGCTTCCTGTGTGTATCAAGAATGATCCACCACCCAAAGGACATCCAGCCAACTTGACACAACTGTGGGAAGCATTGGAGTCAACATGGGCCAGCATCCCTGTGGAACGCTTTCGACACCTTGTAGAGTCCATGCCTCGACGAATTGAGGCTGTTTTGAGTAAAAAAGGGGGTGCAACTAATGTTTTGTACACTCAGTGTGTGTGTGTGTGTGTGTGTGTGTGTGTACACACACAGTGTACACAGAACCTATAGGGTCGGTTTCCCAGACACAGATTGAGCCTAGTCCTGTAGCATCTCCATTGAAAGTGCTTTTTAGTCCGGGACAGGAAACCAGCCCATAGAGTTTATTCAAATACGATTTTAAAAACAGTTTTGGTCGAATGGCCTTCATCACCTGAACAAACAAACCCTGAAATAAAAACATCCACTTGTTCATTATAACAGTCAGTGGACACTAGAGAACAGTCCACCTACACCTAGCTACAGTTTTTTCCTATGTTTCAATGTGTAAACCCACAAAACAAAATGATAGACTATTACTATAGCTAAATGCATAAATGCCTGCACGTGCGGAAAAGTATTGCTCGTGTCCAACAAAATAGAATATACAGTCGCTAGTGAAAGTCTACAAAACCCCTTTGGCTAAATCTTCACATTGTGCTGCTTTAACATTTAATCCAGGAGAATAATAAATAACCTATTCCACATTTTCAAAGTGAAAGAAAAATGAGGGAACATTTTTCTATAAACACAAAGATGTGTTGATTACGTATGTCTTCACATCCCAGAGGTAACACTTGATACAGGAGCATCTTTGGTAGCCATTACAGCTGTGAATTAGAGTTTACTTTGCACAACATTTATTCATTTGTTTTTGTCAAAATTGTTGGGCTGTAAGGACATGACATCACACATACCGTCCCTAAAGGATCAGTTGAGGTATAATACTGGAGAAAAGCGCTGACCAAAACTCTAGTCAAAGAATAGTGTAAAGCAGGGGTAGAAACCCTGGTCCTGGAGAACTACAGACACTTCATGTTTTCCATATAACGGACCTGAAGACAAGGTGTGCTGAATTTAGGCAATCACTGAACTAATCAATTAACTCAGTTGATCAGGTGTGCTGAATTTAGGCAATCACTGAACTAATCAATTAACTCAGTTGATCAGGTGTGCTGACTAGTTGAAACAAAATGCTGAAGTACCGGAGATACTCCACAAACAGGGTGGTCTACCCCTGCTATAAAGGCATAGTTCCCAGGCGGCTAAAAATATCCTGGAAGTATATTACAGAAGTACAATATCCTGGAAGTATATTACAGAAGTATATTACAGAAGTACAATATCCTGGAAGTATATTACAGAAGTAAAATATCCTGGAAGTATATTACATAAGTACAATATCCTAGAAGTATATTACATAAGTAAAATATCCTGGAAGTATATTACATAAGTAAAATATCCTTGAAGATGACTCAATGAACTACATGGAAGTACCATGGATGAACGACAATGACTCTGGGTTCAATTGAACAAACAGTATACAAACAGTATACAATTACAACCTATTGACCAGTATTCCGTCGCCAGGGGCCAAATCCACAAAGCGTCTCAGAGTAGAAAATCAGTCATAAGTGCTGAGAATAAAGACATTTTTACTCCTGCTCTTAATGGGTTAAAAATAAAGACTCTTACTCCTGCCTCTTATGGGTAAAAAATAAAGGCATCTTCTCCTGCTCTTACGGGTAAAAAATAAAAGCTATGCATGAAGCATTGAGCCATAACAAGCGTCATAATTGTAATGTTTTGTTCATTGATCTACACAAAATATTCCATCATGTCAAAGTGGAAGAAAATTCTACAAATTTTTACAAATTAACATTTATCTAAAATATAGTCGGTGCATAAGTATTACCCCTTCGTTGAGGCAAGAATAAATTAGCTCAGATGTAGATTTGGCTTATCAAACGACAAAGTTATATGGACTCACTGTGTGTGAAATAGTAATAATGATGAATGCCTCCACTTCCTCTGTCCCCATACATACAACATATTTTAGTTCCCTCAGTCAAGTAGTGCATTTCAAACATCATGTTGTGTTGCTACCTGTGTTGTCATGTTGTGTTGCCATGCGTTGCTGCCATGCTATGTTGTGGTCTGAGGTCTTTCTGAACTGAGCTGCAGGACAGGAAGGAAACTGCTCAGGGATGTCATGGTGTCACCATCTTGGTGATTTTAAAACAGCTACAGAGTTCAAAGGCTTTGATGAGAGAAAACTGAGGATGGATCAACACC
Organism: Salvelinus sp. IW2-2015; assembly: GCF_002910315.2. NCBI lineage: Eukaryota > Metazoa > Chordata > Actinopteri > Salmoniformes > Salmonidae > Salvelinus > Salvelinus sp. IW2-2015. Next base: position 217,828 of record NW_019942752.1, on the reverse strand, counting down.
GTTGTAGTGACTCCACAATAATGACCTAAATGACAGAGTGAAAAGAAGAATAAAAATATACAGAGTAAAAATATTCCGAAACACATTTTTTTACCTTCAGTGTGTGTACTTTCCTGCATTTATACTTGGGATATCCCTTTTTTTCCCCTTCAGTGTGTGTACTTTCCTGCATTTATACTTGGGATATCCTTTTTTTTACCGCTTTCAGCTGTGTGTACTTTCCTGCATTTATACTTGGGATATCGCTTTTCAACAGTAAAAGTAAAATGGCTGGAGGACATCTTTAACATAATGTTTAAACCTACTCTGAGCTGGGAGTTTTTGTTGTTGTCTTAAAAACAGGTTTACATCAGCACTCCTCCTTTGAGACACTCCTTGGACTGGTTAACCCAGACTGAGCAATTTAACCAGTAACATATGACGGGCGACTGGGTGTCTCCTACCCTACAGCACGCCCTCTCCCATCGTCACACATTCCAACATCTCCATGGAACCCTAAACATTGATTAATCTGAATAAACAGACCAGTACAGCCTAAAGCAGTTGCCCTGCTCTGTCATCGACTGACAGATTTCTACAACTAATGGYGCGTATTCCTCGTTGCTGATGCCTGCCAGATCTTACAACGCCTGGATTGGTATTTTACATACCATCTAACCACATTATACGTTAAAACAGTCAGTCGATGACATGGCACACAACAATTGGTTGACGCAAGCAACATCTGAGCAGGGTAACGCAACTATGACGTGGTTATGGTACTTTCACGACAACTGGGAACTTTCGAGAAAAAAAAACTAGMTCCGTGATCTTCGGACGGAAAGTCAGAGCTCTAGAAATATGCCCAAGTTTAGAATCCCCCCACCCCAAAGTTCCCAGTTGTCTTAAAACACACTGAAGTCAGAAGTAGGAGATTTCCCGAGTTCCCAGTTGTTTTGAACGTGGCATCTGCTGATACCTAAAAATACCTATCCAGACCGTTGTAAGATCTGGCAGGGTTCAGCAACGCCTGGGCAGAGGAACGCCCCATAAGGACACTCATTGCTCCAGAACTAGCTTCGAACACAAGAAATTGATCCGTCAATAGGCCTGCTCCTTTGATTTGAACGCAACAAAAGAACATCACAACGCTAGTAATTTCCTACTACAGTAAAACAACGTCATTTCGGCTACATTAGGAGTGCTACAATGTAACCTTCCAGCCAACCAGAATCGGTGGTCTCACATGTTTCGTGTGTCCCTTTCACTGCTGAAAAATAATAATATATATATAATATATATATATATATATATAWWTCTACTAGGCTACACTAAAGCTGTTACATAATATTACAATCTAGCCTTCCAAGATGTCACATTGTAGCTAATTACACATCCTGAATTTGAGACAAAATGGCAGTTTGAGATTAAAGTACTTTAGAGCGTACTTAAAATCTTGTCGATCTGACCTTAATGCAGGAGAATAATAATAAGAAAACAATTGTAGACAAATAAATTATAACAATTAAACAGTGACCAATAGCTAAACCCAGGATCGTTCACAAATAAGAGCGATTTTAAATGGCGATTGTTAGATTTTGAACCGAAATGCGGATATGCGAGCGGCTTCGCATACATTATATAAATAAAGACATTCAGAAGCTTAAACCTGCACACAATTCTAGGACATTTCGAGTTGGCTTAGATCTGTATAAAACCTAACATTGAAGAATATAACCCTTTTCAAAGCAAAATAACTTGTGCCTTACTTGTTTCTGACGCTCGGGAATGTTGAAGGGAAGCGATTGAATGAGGAAGAGCTTAAAGATGGTTGCGCAGTGTAGTTGTGGGTGGGCTCTTCTCCTGATTTTAGCCTTGTTTCCACCAGAGGTTTCCACTGTGTTGGCAACAACCTTTGCATATAACAAACAGTCAAGTCATTCACTTTCAGTCAAATACAACAACAGCAAAAAATGCTTTGAAAGGTTTATAGCCTAATCATAGTGTCAGTCTAGATATGAATCTGTCTATAGTCTTAATTTTKATGTATGCCTATAGAGGCCTTATGTTTCAGTGTTTTGAAATGTAAATTAAAAAGTAGGCCTTGCAGTACAGAAATTGTCAGACACAATTAGGTCTAATGACCTATGAATTGCATGTATTTTCTTTTGGATTTATAGAAACTAATATGGATACGTTGGTTCACATAGTGACTTAGATATGTTAATTTAGAAGTAGCCTATTTAAGAAACAGAATACATCATCCTTAGCAAACACGTTTTAAGTTCTGGTGTTCTACAGTATTGCGTTGCAGTGAACGGAGTGGGTGGAGAAAGGAGCCATTAGCACTCAGTATTAAACCAGTTGGCCAGCACAAAACCAATTTAAATTACACTCTTAATGAGTAACTCCAATAACAAATGGTATTTATACATTTTATTAAAAGTATATTTCATTTAAATATACACACTAGCTTTTCAACGTACCAGTATTTGTTAAAACGTATCATAAATGCTGGTATAAATAATAAAATATTACAAATAAAAGTACATCAAATCCCCACCATGGTCAGTCCATGTCAAGCAAAGAGACAGGTGTTCTTGATGTTTTGTCTACTCAGTGTATATTCCCAAAGTTCAGTATGTCTTTACAGGTGAAATTATTTTTGGAGGGGGGGGAAAAATCTGTGATTGTGCTGCCAGCGTAAAATCCTCCTGCAAGGAGAATGTTAAATGTCTGGTGTTGTCTTGGTTACCTCTGTACACATCAAATCCAATTTTATTTGTTACATACGCCAAATACAACCTTACAGTGAAATGCTTACTTACAAGCCTTTAACCAACAATGCAGTTTTAAGAAAAATYAGTGTTAAGTAAAAATAAAATAAAAGTAACAAATAACTAAACAGCAGGAATAAAAGAACAATAGCGAGGCTATATACAGCGGGTACCGGTACAGAGTCAATGTGGAGGCTTTTGACACTGTGTTAACAACCCTCCAGGCGAGCTTCAATGCCGTACAACTCTCCTTCCGTGGCCTCCAATTGCTCTTAAATACAAGTAAAACTAAATGCATGCTCTTCAACCGATCGCTGCCTGCACCTGCCCACCTGTCCAACATCACTACTCTGGACGGCTCTGACTTAGAATATGCGGTCAACTACAAATACCTAGGTTTCTGGTTAGACTGTAAACTCTCCTTCCAGACTCACATCAAACATCTCCAATCCAAAGTTAAATCTAGAATTGGCTTCCTATTCCGCAACAAAGCATCCTTCACTCATGCAGCCAAACATACCCTTGTAAAACTGACCATCCTACCAATCCTCGACTTCGGTGATGTCATTTACAAAATAGCCTCCAAAACCCTACTCAATAAATTGGATGCAGTCTATCACAGTGCCATCCGTTTTGTCACCAAAGCCCCATATACTACCCACATTTACATTTACATTTAAGTCATTTAGCAGACGCTCTTACCCACCACTGCGACCTGTACACTCTCGTTGGCTGGCCCTCGCTTCATACTCGTCGCCAAACCCACTGGCTCCAGGTCATCTACAAGACCCTGCTAGGTAAAGTCCCCCCTTATCTCAGCTCGCTGGTCACCATAGCAGCACCTACCTGTAGCACGCGCTCCAGCAGGTATATCTCTCTGGTCACCCCCAAAACCAATTCTTCCTTTGGCCGCCTCTCCTTCCAGTTCTCTGCTGCCAATGACTGGAACGAACTACAAAAATCTCTGAAACTGGAAACACTTATCTCCCTCACTAGCTTTAAGCACCAGCTGTCAGAGCAGCTCATAGATTACTGCACCTGTACATAGCCCATCTATAATTTAGCCCAAACAACTACCTCTTTACCTACTGTTTTTATTTATTTATTTTGCTCCTTTGCACCCCATTATTTCTATCTCTACTTTACACTTTCTTCCACTGCAAACCAACCATTCCAGTGTTTTTTTTTTAACTTGCTATATTGTACGCCACCATGGCCTTTTTTATATTTTTTATTTATATATATATTTTATATATTTTGTTTGCCTTCACCTCCCTTATCTCACCTCACTTGCTCACATTGTATATAGACTTATTTCTCACTGTATTATTGACTATATGTTTGTTTTACTCCATGTGTAACTATGTGTTGTTGTATGTGTCGAACTGCTTTGCTTTATCTTGGCCAGGTCGCAATTGTAAATGAGAACGTGTTCTCAATTTGCCTACCTGGTTAAATAAAGGTGAAATAAAAAAATTAAATAAAAATATACAGCGGGTACCGGTACAGAGTCAATGTGCGAGGGCACCGGCTAGTCGAGGTAATTGAGGTAATATGTACAGTGGGGCAAAAAAGTATTTAGTCAGCCACCAATTGTGCAAGTTCTCCCACTTAAAAATATGAGAGAGGCCTGTAATTGTCATCATAGGTACACTTCAACTATGACAGACAAAATGAGAAAGAAAAAATCTAGAAAATCACAAGTCAAGACTGTTGGGCTGACGGTTTCATTATTACAATAACTAATCGATATTAAATAATGATTGTTTGAAGAAATGATCAAGTCTCTCTCAGTACTGAATTTCCACGATATTAGCTGTATAGGAGTCATATGGCTTGGGGGTAGAAGCTGTTAAGAAGCCTTTTGGCCCTAGACTTGGCGCTCCAGTACAGCCTGCCGTGCAGTAGCAGAGAGAACGGTCTACGACTGGGTGACTGGAGTCTTTCACAATTTTTAGGGCCTTCCTCTGACGTAATGGTCCGTACACGCACTACCCTCTGTAGTGCCTTGCGGTCGGAGCCCGAGCATTTGCCATACCAGGAAGTGATGCAACCAGTCAGGATGCTCTCCATGGTGCAGCTGTAGAACTTTTTGAGGATCTGAGGACCTATGCCAAATATTTTCAGTCTCCTGAGGGGGAATAAGCTTTGTCGTGCCCTCTTCACAACTGTCTTGGTGTGCTTGGACCATGTTAGTTTGTTGGTGATGTGGACACTAAGGAACTTGAAGCTCTCATCCTGTTCCACTACAGCCCCGTCGATGAGAATGGGGGCGTGCTCGGTCCTCCTTTTCCTGTAGTCCACAATCATCTGCTTTGTCTTGATCACGTTGAGGGAGAGGTTGTTGTCCTGGCACCACACTGCCAGGTCTCTGACCTCCTCCCTATAGGCTGTCTCGTCGTTGTCGGTGATCAGGCCTACCACTGTTGTGTCATCTGCAAACTTGATGATGGTGTTGGAGTTGTGCCTGGCCGTGCAGTCATGAGTGGACAGGGAGTACAAGAGTGGACTGAGCACACACCCCTGAGGGGTCCCCGTGTTGAGGATCAGCGTGGCAGATGTGTTGTTACCTACCCTTACCACATGGGGGCAGCCCGTCAGGAAGCCCTGGATCCAGTTGCAGAGGGAGGTGTTTAGTCCCAGGGACCTTAGCTTAGTGATGAGCTTTGAGGACACTATGGTGTTGAACGCTGAGCTGTAGTCAATGAATAGKATTCTTACATAGGTGTTCCTTTTGTCCAGGCGGGAAAGGGCAYTGTMGAGTGCAATAGAGATTGCATCCTTTGTGGATCTGCTGGGGCAGTATGCAAATTGGAGTGGGTCTATGGTTTCTGGGATAATGGTGTTGATGTGAGCCATGACCAGCCTTTCAAAGCACTTCATGGTTACAGACATGAGTGCTACGGGTCGGTAGTCATTTAGGCAGGTTAACTTACGCTTCGATCACACCGACAGTCATAGCATTTTGGTACACCAGAATTACATTCATTTCCAATGGAACGCTGTGTTTGCCTTGCAGCATTGCGTTGCAGAGGCAGTTGCATTTTATCAAACGTATGCGCCAAAGCGTATGCGTAAACGGCTTGACAGAAATGGCAGCAGAAGGTGAATGTTGAACTTTTGTTATATCCAGATGATGCTGCGTTATATTTTGTGCCACGACGCTGTCGGTGTTCGAATCGTTAGAGATCTTGGGCACAGGGACTAGAGTGGTCTGCTTGAAACATGTTGGTATTACAGACTCAGTAGAGGGACAGGTTGAAAATGTGAGTGATAAGACAATTGCCAGTTGGTCAGCGCATGCTCGGAGTACACGTACTGGGGATCCGTTTTGTCCTGCGGCCTTGTGAATGTTGACCTGTTTAAAGGTCTTACCCACATCGGCTACGGAGAGCGTGATCACACAGTCGTCCTAACAGCTGATGCTCTCAAGAATGTTTCAGTGTTACTTGCCTCGAAGCGAGCATAGAAGTAATTTAGCTCATCTGGTTGGCTCGTGTCACTGTGCAGCTCGCAGCTGTGCTTCTCTTTGTAGTCTGTAATAGCTTGCAAGCCCTGCCACACCCGACGAGCGTTGGAGCCGGTGTAGTACGATTCAATCTTAGTCCTGTATTGATGCTTTGCCTATAGCGGGATTTCTTATAAGCTTCAGGATTAGAGTCCCGCTCCTTGAAAGCAGCAGCTCTACCCTTTAGCTCAGTGTGGATGTTGCCTGTAATCCATGGTTTCTGGTTGGGGTATGTACGTACGGTCACTGTGTGTACGATGTCATCGATGCACTTATTGATGAAGCCAGTGACAGATGTGGTGTACTCCTCAATGCCATTGGAAGAATCCCAGAACATATTCCAGTCTGTGCTAGCAAAACAGTCCTGTAGCTTAGCATCTGCTTCATCTGACCCCTTTTTTATAGACCGAGTCACTGGTGCCTCCTGCTTTAGTTTTTACTTGTAAGCAGGAATCAGGATATAATTATGGTCAGATTTGCTAAATGGAGGGCGAGGGAGAGCTTTGTATAGGCAGTCTAGTTTTTCCCCCTCTGGTTGCACATTTTAACATGCTGGTAGAAATGAGGTAAAACGGATTTAAGTTTCCCTGCATTAAAGTCCCCGGCCACTAAAGGGAGATTACCCACTCGCCCGTCGGATCCTGATAAGGCACCCAGACCTTTGTCCCTGATATCGGTCTTTTTCTCCTGCGAATGACGAGGATGAGGGCCTTATCGGGTGTCTGAGGTAAATCCGTCCAACTTCTTAAATAAAAACATATTCCTCCAGTATGGGGTGAGTAATCGCTGTCCTGATATCTAGAAGCTCTTTTTCGGTCATAAGACACGGTGGCAGAAACATTATCAAAATCAAAATCGGTCACATACACATGGTTAGCAGATGTTAGAGTGTAGCGAAATGCTTGTAGATGTACAAAATAAGTTTCAAATAATGTGAAAAAACACAATAGGTTAGGGGATCGTAAAACASCAACCATCTCCTCCGGCGTCATTACATATTATATAGCTTAGGTTATTTATTKATATCTAAACAGCATGGGTAGGCAAAGCCAACACTGAAGTGTAATTTCCCATTTTCAGCATCATGTACTATTTGCTAACTTCAGCTTATATCAAGGTTAGTTCCTCCCATGGAATATAATATACTGAACACAAATATAAATTCAACAACTTCCAACAATTCAGCATTCCAATTGCAAGCTCATCAAAACTTGAGACATCTGCGGCATCGTGTTGTGTGATAAAGCTGRCCTTCAGTCCCAAGCACAAGGTGCACCTGTGTAATGATCGTGCCGCTTAAATCAGCTTCAAATTGAGAGACAAGCTTTTTGTACCTCTGGAAAATTTTGGTGGGATCTTTTATTTCAGCACATGAAACCAACACTATAATTTAGTTCAGTGTATAATAACGAGGAGGGCATGAAGCTGGTTCGCATGGCCACCAACCAGATTGGCAGTCTGCCCACATGCGAGCACCTCACTGCATATCCTGGGTCCTGTTCAATAAGAAAACGTTTTGAAACTGAGTGCTACCGGAGTAATCTGTCAAATTAAACATCGGCCCAGCCCTCTGGATTCTTTCATACGTCTTCTACATTTCCAGTTTGTTACTCATGGGTAGGGGGGGGGGGGGGGTTGTCACAGAATTCTGGGTCAACAAGTTAGCCAGCTAACTTTCCAAAACTGCTTAGTCTTAAGAAATCATGACTTTAAATTGAATCAACAACCAATATACAAACTTTTTTTAACCAGATAAAACAGACACATATCACTTGACTATGAGTTAGCTGGCCCCTGGTTTGTTACGTCAATCCTTGGTTTAAAAATCAACATCAACATCAGGTTCAAGCACGAGTCATAACACAAACACTASATTGTATTTTTATTCTTTATCAAATTCACACATTGTGTTGGCAGCCAGCTACTGTAAAACACAGTACTGAAGGAGGCACTTAATGTATTGCATCCATCTTGTGTACCATAACTTCCTCTCATCATTCATCCCAACCACTTTACAAAAGACACAAAGTTGCATCTTTTCTCTATATAGTGCACTACTTTTGACCAGGGCCCATAAGGTTTCCCCTATAGTGCTCTGGTCAAAAGTAGTGTGCAATATAGGAGAATAGGGTGCACAAAGTAATTGCACAGGTTGATGTACGTTTTAAAAACACACAATCGTTCTCCCTTTTAACACTGTGGACTCTGGGGAGAGAGCTTTCATTGTGACTATAAGGCAGAGTTGGTTAGCTCTGGTCCAGGGCGTTCGTGTGATCAATATCGATACAGGGCGTAGTGGAGGAAAGCGCACTAATGCCCTGGACCAGAGCTAGTCTTAGGTATCATTCCTGACATGGCCAGAATCGTTGATGTAGGTTTGTCTTCAACGTTCTGTTTGCAGCATAGTATCTTTTTCCTCATCCTAGATCAGATCGGTCGTTCCACGAAACGAGTGAGTTTTGCATCCCTTTGACATTTTAAGTAGGAATTCTACACCAATGTTGAATTTTAAAAGACCTGTTATATTCAATGAAGCACCCTTTAGTAGAACACCGAGTTCATTTTTGTTATATGAATAAGACTTTGCTAAAGTGCTAAAACTCAGCATTTTCCACCACAAAACATTTTCTGGTGTTTTGTGGTGGAAAACTGAGTTGGTCGAGCAAAACACGTTATCCATATATAGACAGGCTAGGTATGGTTTCACAATTTCATTTTTRCCCCCTCAATTGCCCCTGATTTAAGATGAAATCGTCAACCCTGTTACAGTCAACCCTGTTACTTTATTTGGCACTTTTTATTTAACATCGAGATGGGAAAGCATTTTTATTAAGTTGAACATGTTCTCTTTATGACAGAACGTATAAAAAAAAAAAAAATCTGATAAAGGCAACGAATTGGTGGAACGACCCAGAAACATTTTTGGGCCGGTTTCCCCAGACACATATTAAGCCTAGTCCCTGGCTAACACGTTTCTTTAAGGGAGATTCTCCACTGAGCATGTATTTTAGTTCAGGAATAGGCTTAAWCAGMGTCRGGGAAACTGGCCTTTAGATTCTTATAGGCGTTGCAGCAATCAACTACTACAGTACAAGAACTAACCGCTTCGGAATGCATAACTATGATAATCATGTTTTAGTGTCACGTCTTCAGTCTCTTAAACAGATGTTCCTTCCTTCAGTCCTGAACTCTCTTCCTGAAAGACAGAAACAAAAATATTTACAACCACACCCAATCAATTAATACATTAAATCAAATCATTAATGGACATTACAACAACAAAAAAATGACATAACTAGGGCTGTGGCGGCCATGAAATTGTCAGCCAGTGATTGTCAAACAAATAATTAACGGTTAATTACCATGAGACCGGTATTTAAAACYCGTTTAACATCTCCTAGCTTCCATGCACAGCCTACAAGCTACTGACGCAGACCTTTGGAATGTCTACATTTGAAAAAGTCTAATAAATCCATTTAATATAGCCTACACCTTCATAATAAATCCATTATTTTAGACAGGTCTAAAGAAACATGATATGAAGAAAATGTCTAATTCAYAAGAACTTATGTTAGGTCCTGATCTGGCTATGTCATATGGCTGTGGGCTACACTAAAGTAATTTCTAAGCAAATCTTGTCTGCTAAAATAACTAGAGTATGAAGAATACAATCTAACATAGAAAGGATATTTTCTCCAAATGATTTCCAAGGAAGTGCYCACATGCGGCTTATTCTGTGTTGAGTAGTTGATTGCCGCAACTCCTATAAGAATCAAAAAGGCCAGTTTCCCGGACATAGATTAAACCTATGCTTAATTTAGAGGTTTTTATTTTATTTTATTTTTTAAATGTAGTTGTGATACAAAGACTACGTGTTTTGATTTTTTATAAATTCTAAGGCTGCATGATGGGACTGAGGATTTGAAGAGTTGCTTGAAAGACGTGAGCACTGATTTGTTTGTGCGGACTGACTTTGTCATCCACGAGAGGAGTAGTCCTAACGAACAGCAGCAGCACTAGCCTGTCAATCTACTATCCCACATAGTACAAAAGTTGACTTATTTGATTAGTCAACTTGTCCTTCTGTGCGAGAAATAAATATTTCAAACAGTCTGGGACAGTTGTGGGATGCGATAGATCCCAAATCAATACAATCAATCGCATCAAAAAAAAAAAAAAAAACGTTTTAAAGCAATGAGGCTGATGCAACAGATCAGAACGTTTAGCTTAAAATGTTGATAAACTATTAGGCAATTTATTCACATTATAAGAGCAGCAATACGCACCTGGCAGTAGGATATAAGCGRGAAAATGCAATCAACTAGCGGGAAAACATGCCAGTCAACACKGAGTGTAAAGCGGATTAATGTGCTTAAGTTTTGGCCACTTTAGTTGTGCTACAAACCTTATCAAACATATAGGCCTATGGSCTAGGCTACATGAGGTGTGCGACTATGATTTGAATAAGTTGTAAAAGTGATAGGCTAATATTGTCACCCATCAGACTATTTTTAAAGTTGTCTTCATATATACACTAAAACACACACAGAGTGAAATCTGTTTTGATTTAGAATGGACCGTTATCATGCACTTGTATTGAAACAGGGGCAGCAGGGAAAAAAATACATGTCATCTATGCACTTAAATAGTGAACGCTTTTCCCCGTGTGTGGTTCATTTTCATGCCAGCCAGATAGGCTATACTCCTGTTGTAAAGTGAAGCAATGTGCTTAATATTAGGAAAGTTGAAAGAAAGAAGTCAAATATGCCTAGCCTATAGAAAGCTYATGGGATCCTCCTCTAAAGAGGCCATCACTCTGTTTTCTCACGCAATTTCACACCCTATAGAAATGTTGCGCAACATGAGCTCTCATGAAGAGTTGGAMTTTCTYAAACATTTGCATTGACGTCKGYGTGATTAGAGGAACAATAGAGTGCRGACTACCAGGCAACTATCAAGTTTGGTAGGCTACTAAGGACCATCAGCAGCATCAGAGCTTGGAGAAGCCTAGTTACCGACACGTGGAATTTGACTGCGGTCATGACTCGTGAGTGCCGTTGTGTAACAGCCCTATAACCACACCCATGCAGCAGTTAAACAGTATTAGGTGTAGTCATTCAGGCGAAGGTATTCCACTAAGCATACACATTCATTCAGAGCGACTTTCAGTACAGCGAGTGTATATTTTACTATGTGTTTGTGATCCCTGTGGGAATTGAACCCACAACCTTGGCGTAATAAAGCAGTGACGGATTGGCCTCATTAGAGCAGTCCTGTAGAGTGTTGTGGTTGTTCTGCTCCAGAGTGAACTGTAAGAGCTGCTGGAGCTGTGGTGGCTGCTTGGCCCAGGTCTTTTTTTTAAATCTTTTTTTTTCACATTGTTTGTAATTCATTTTGTACATAATGTTGCAGCTACCGTCTCTTATGAACGAATAGAGCTTCTGGACATCAGAAAAGCGATTACTCACCTCAAACAAAGATTTTCTCTTTAATGAGTCTTACGCAAAGGGTATACTGCTTTGTCATGACAAGGCCAAATCCCTGTCATCGACGTGAAGAAAAGACAGAGGGCGGGGTGCCTTGTCAGAATTCCCTGATGACTAGGTAAACCACCACTACCCTCTGTATTATTGGCCAACGTTCAATCATTGGAAAACAAACTGGACGATCTATGATTAAAACTATCCAACCAACGGGACATTGAAAACTGTAATAACTTATGTTTCACAGATACGTGGCTGAAAGACGACACGGATAATTTAGAGCTGGCTGGCTTCTCCGTGCATCGGCAGGGCAGAGCACTTACATCTGGTAAGACGAGGGGATGTGTCCATTTGTCAATAACTGCGGGTGCGCGATGTCTAATATTAAAGAAGTCTCGAGGTATTGCTTGCCTGAGGTAGAATACCTCATGATAAGCTGTAGACCACACTATCTACCAAGAGAGTTCTCATCTATATTATTCGTAGGCGTCTATTTACCACCACAAACCGATGCTGCCACTAAGACCGCACTCAATGAGCTGTATAAGGCGTACAAGCAAAAACTAAAAGCAGGAACTACATTACCCAACCAGAAGCCATGGATTACAGGTAACATCTGCACCGAGCTAAAGCTGCAGCTTTCAAGGAGTGGGACACTAATCCGGACGCTTATAAGAAATCCCGATATGCCCTCAGACGAATCATCAAACAGGCAAAGCTTCAACACAGGACTAAGAATGAAACCGGGCCTGAAAAATATTACGGACTAAAGGGAAACCCAGCCACGAGCTGCCCAGTGACGCGAGCCTACCAGACGACCTAAACGCCTTCTGTGCTCGCTTTGAGGCAAGCAACACTGAAGCGTGCATAAGAGCACCTGCTGTTCCAGAAGACTGATCACGCTCTCCGTAGCCGATGTGAGCAAGACCTTTAAACAGGTCAACATTCAAAAAGCTGCGGGGCCAGACGGATTACCAGGACGTGTACTCAAAGCATGTGCGGACCAACTGGCAAGTGTCTTCACTGACATTTCAACCTCTCCCTGACCGAGTCTAATACCTACATGTTTCAAACAGACCACCATAGTCCCTGTGCCCAAGAAKGCGGAGATAACCTGCCTAAATGATTAGTGTCCCGTAGCACTCACGTCGGTAGCCATGAAGTGCTTTGAAACACTGGTCGTGGCTCACATCAACACTATCATGCTGGCCGCCCCCAACCGTCAGGATGTCCAACATGGGGCCCCTCAGGGGTGCGTGCTTAGTCCTCTCCTGTACTCCCTATTCACTCATGACTACACGGCCAGACATGACTCCAACACCATCACTAAGTTTGCTGATGACAACAGTTGTAGGCCTGATCACCGACAACGATGAGACAGCCTATAGGGAGGAGGTCAGAGACCTGGCAGTGTGGTGCCAGGACAACAACTTCTCCCTCAATGTGAGAAAGACGAAGGAGCTGATCGTGGACTATAGGAAAAAGAGGGCCGAACAGGCGCCCATTAACATCGACGGGGCTGCAGTGGAGCGGGTCGAGAGTTACTTGGTGTCCACATCACCACCAAACTACCATGGTCCAAACACACCAAGACAATCGCGAAGAAGGCCCGACAAAGCCTAGTCCCCCTCAGGAGACTGAAAAGATTTGGCATGGGTCCCTTGATCCTCAAAAAGTTCTACAGCTGCACCATCGAGAGCATCCTGACCGGTTGTATCACTGCCTGGTATGAGAACTGCTCGACATTTGGTTAAATGCCAATGGTTAAATGTAAGGCGCTACAGAGGGTAATGCGTACGGCCCAGTACATCACTGGGGCCAAGCTTCCTGACATCCAGGACCTATATCAAATCAAATGTATTTATATAGCCCTTCTTACATCAGCTGATATCTCAAAGTGCTGTACAGAAACCCAGCCTAAAACCCCAAACAGCTAGGCAGTGTCAGAGGAAGGCCCTAAAAAATGTCAAAGACTCCATCCACCCTAGTCATCGACTGTTCTCTCTGCTACCGCACGGCGGTACCGGAGCGCCAAGTCTAGGTCCAAAAGGCTCCTTAACAGCTTCTACCCCCAAGACAAAAGACTGCTGAACAATTAATCAAATGGCCACCCGGACTATTTATATTGACCCCACCCCCCCCTGGTTTTTACACTGCTGCAACTCGCTGTTTATTATCTATACATAGTCATTTTGCAAATTCTGTCGACTAACCTGTGTCCCCCGCACATTGACTCCCCCGGTATATAGCCTCGTTATTGTTACTTTATTGTTGCCCTTTTATTTAGTAAATATTTTTTATTTAAACTGCATTGTTAAGGGCTTGTAAGTAAGCTTTTCACAGTATTATATTGTGTTGTATTCGGTGCATGTGACAAATAAAAGAGTATTTGAACATTCCGCTGAATGTGGCCCACGGTCATGTACCTCTAGCTGGGCTACGTCCTCTGTGCCAGCCTGTGGGGAGTCTCCTGTCTCTTTCAGCATCTCCAGCTGAGCCTGTAGTTCTACAGTCTTCTGAGCCTGGYGTTCCACAGTCTTCTGAGCCTGGGGTTCTACAGTCTTCTGAGCCTGGGGTTCTACAGTCTTCTGAGCCTGGGGTTCTACAGTCTTCTGAGCCTGGGGTTCTACAGTCTTCTGAGCCTGGAGTTCTACAGTCTTCTGAGCCTGGAGTTCTACAGTCTTCTGAGCCTGGAGGGGGCACAAGATCACGTCAAATAAAAACACAAGTCAGTCAAATAACTAGTCACACAGACAGTCGCTGTCTAACTAAGCAGTTTGTAAGGCAATGTCAAAGTTCTTGCCCTCTTCCGATTGGCTGTTGCACGTACCTGTTCAAACTCCTGTGTGATTTGACTCAACTGGGACTGGACCTTGAGACGCACAAAACAGTAGGATATAATACATTACACACCGTGTCAGAAGATGAAGTGGCTGGACACAGATGTGTCCCCCCCCTTGCCACAGACACAGATAGATAAAAGCATTAAAGAGCTTGTAATGACTTGTGCACCCACGCAGACAGCCACCCACGCAGACAGCCACCCACCCACGCAGGCACACACCCACGCACACAGCCAGCCACCCACACCGACAGCCACCCACGCAGACAGCCAGCCAGCCACCCACGCAGACAGCCAGCCAGCCACCCACGCAGACAGCCAGCAAGCCACCCACGCAGACAGCCACCCACCCACGCAGACAGCTACCCACCCACGCAGACAGCTACCCACCCACGCAGCCAGCTACCCCCCCACGCAGACAGACAGCCACCCACGCAGACAGCCACCCGCACACCGACAGCCACGCATAACGACAGCCACCCACCAACACAAACAACCACGCAGACAGCCACCCACGCAGGCACACACCCACACAGACACACACCCACACAGACACACACACCACTCTGTGCCATGTCAGTGCATCACTCCACACCAGGCAATAAGAAGCGTCACTTCAAAAAACAAGATGGCTCTACAGTGGAAAAGTAAACCCAAGCAGGGAGTGATCATGCTTAGAATAGAGTGTGAGCCAAGCTGTGGTTAGGACAGCTGATAGTCAACACACTGGGTGGTTAAAACAAACACAGCACATGGTTAGCAGCTGCTGCGTATGTAGAGAACTGGACAGACTGGACTTACTGCCTATAATAATACATTAATAATAACACCGACAAAGTCAAGACACTGGCCTCACAACATTCTTGAARGAGAGAAACAACCCAGGTTGACAGTGACACACGCAAGTCTGKCGCATAGGAATACCTGTGTTGCTAAGGCCGCTCTCGTGTGTTCGTTAGTTAGGCATATATCACACACACAGTATCAGTCAACAGTTTGGACACACCTACTCATTCAAGGGTTTCTTTATTTTCTCTATTTTCTAGATTGTAGAATAATAGTGAAGACATCAAAACTATGAAATAACCCATATAGAATCATGTTGTAACCCCCCAAAAAATAATGGGGGAAAAAGTGTTAAATCAAAATACATTTTATATTTGAGATTCTTCAAAGAACCTACCCTTTGCCTTAATGACAGCTTTGCACACTCTTAGAATTCTGTCAACCAGCTTCACGAGGAATGATTTTCCAGTCTTGAAGGAGTTCCCACATATGCTGAGCACTTGTTGGCTMCTTTTCCTTCACTCTGCGGTCCAACTCATCCCAAACCATCTCAACTGGATTGAGGTCGGGTGATGCTGGAGGCCAGGTCATCTGATGCAGCACTCAATCACTCTCCTTCTTGGAGAAATAGCCATTAAACAGGACTTGGTCTTTTACCAAATAGGGCTATCTTCTGTATACCACCCCTACCTTGTCACAACACAACTGATTGGCTCAAACGCATTAACATTAAGTAAAGAAATTCCACAAATTAACTATTAACTGTTAATTGAAATGAATTCCAGGTGACTACCTCATGAAGCTGGTTGAGAGAAAGCCAAGAGTGTGCAAAGCTGTCAAGGCAAAGGGTGGCTACTTTGAAGAATCTCAAATATATTTTGATTAGTTTAACACTTTTTTGGTTACTACATGATTCCATATGTGTTATTTCATAGTTTTGATGTCTTCACTACTTTTCTACAAGGTAGAAAATAGTAAAAAATAAATAAAAACCCTGGAATGAGTAGGTGTCCAAACTTTTGACTGGTACTGTGTATATAATCACACACACAGCCTTGTTTAACTCCGTAGCTCCTCTAACAGCTGGTTGCTGCTGGAGTGAAACACGCTCCAATAAGCCCAGTCATTGCGCAACAAAACAGAGTTTATGGCCACGATTTTTTTTTAAAGGATCCCAGTTTTCTATTGCTACTATTTGTATTTTTCAACTCCTGATTGAAGCGTATCCTCCATTCCCCTATTTTAGTGGATAGGCAATACAGTAGGCAGGCTATCAGCGCATCACCCACCACCTTGCAATCTAAGCTGGAGACGGTGTGCATTTTGAAATCATATACTTAATTGTTGGAAACCTGGGAGATTTTTTTTTAACTTCATATGATGAGAAATGTTTCACCTTTTGCTTCAAAGTCAAAATCACACCATAGAAATGTGGAGGCAATTATTTGTATTTTATAAAGACTCATAAGCCGTTGAAACCAGCATTTTTCTCCGGTTCTACTGGTTTTCATAATCAACTTTCTTTCGTTTGGTCATATTAAAAACCCATCCTAGATGTTGCATCTTTAGATTCCCCCTCCACGTTTTTTAACTGAGATCAATTAATCTAAAAATTAAAAAAAGCCCATTCTGTGTATTCATGCATAATATTTTCTGTTGGTCACATATTTTTTACAATTTGGAACAAAATGTTACCGTTTGCTAATTGGTTAATGAGGGTCGGTTAGTCGGCAGCAGAATTGACTGAAATGTTCATCCCTATCATAAACCTTCCTAATTAGAATGTGCTGATGACTATATTATTGTGGTAGCGACCAGTTTCCAGGACCCTCCAGCAGAGCAGACCGGCAGTAAAAGGATGCCCCATGACCTATAACCTCTGATGCATCCTGACCTCGGGCTCTGATGGGCCGTTCTGTGCCCCGGCCTCAGGGACCGCCTTCTGGCTCTGAGCGTGCTCCGTCGCCTCGCTCAGCTGACCTCTGACCTGGAACAGGAAGCTCCAGGGGTTAGGGACAAGAGGGAGAGAACTGGGATACAGAAACTAAGTTGACCTCAACAAGCGACCTGCTGATGTTCCTGTCAGGACCACAGGAAACAGGTGCGCACTCACACTTACCGTAGCCAGCTCTTCCCTGTGCGTCTGGGCCTGCGTCTGGGCCTGCGTCTGGGCCTGCGTCTGGGCCTGCGTCTGGGCCTGCGTCTGGGCTGACTCCAGCTGGCTCTGAGACTCTGACAGCAGCTGCTTCAACTGGAGGACAGACACACAGAACAGACAGACTCCGTAATGTATTACATTCTATGGTCGCTCACTATCAGCCATGTGATTAAGAGAGTAGGAGCACAAAACAGCCTTGTGATATAGGATGATGTCTTACCTAGTCAGTGTACCGGTGGTATTTTCTCTGACTGTTTCTACTATATGAATGTTGATGTGTATAACTAGTGTACCCATCTATGGTCTATATAATAACAATACGTTTGGTGGGTGCCTGTATGTGTCCTATTTCACACACACAGGAAAATGTGTTTTTTGGGCATATCCCAACACCCTGAGAGACACCATCGGAGAGTGGGGTTAGGGTCRGCCATCATCAACGGTGACCCTGGAGGAATCAGGGTTAAGTGCCTTGCTCAAGTTCACGTCGACGTAATTTCCACCTGGTCGGCTCGGGGATTTGGACAAGTTCTAACTGTTAGGCTGCCTGCCGGCCGTAACGGATGTAGGTGTGTACCTGTGCCATTTCGTCCTCTGTCTCAGACTGTTTCTCCAACTGGGCTTCCAGAAGCATCACCTGCTCCTTCAGCTGCAGAAAGGGAAAGAGTGAGGAGTCCATTACTAAAACAGCATCAGTCACTACACCGGACCTGATATTAAAACATCCATCAGACAGTCACTACACCGGACCTGATATTAAAACATATCACACAAAGCATTATGATAAACCCCTTCAGGTGAAAATTAATTCATTTATTATACCTGTTCTATGCTTTGGTTTCCTGTCTTCCTGTCTTCTGCAGTCTCCTCCAGAGTGTGCACTTGTTCCAGGGCCTAGTGTGAGTAGAGAGGGTGTGGTTTAGAACAGGGCCACAGACAGAGACAATTGTACAGCCATGCCCAAGGATTACAGAAGAGAGGAGATATAAATAATAAAAATAAAACACTCCTTCTTCACCTTCTTCAACTGGTCCTCAGAGTCGGCCATCTTGGACTTCCACACCAGCTCCTCCTCCTCAACACTATTCTGAAGGTTCGTCAGCATTCCTTCCTGTGGAGGGKGACAGATCCATGACATGTAGACCACAACTCTCTCACACGTGTGTTTTTAAGGAGGAGGTTTTGTTTCACATCTTTATCGATGCAGGCGTTGGGTGATAAATTCAGCACATCCATTTCCCATCCACACCTCGGTCTCTCTCAATCAAACACGCCATTGTCTTTCGTTGTAAAAAAGGCTGTGGGCCAAATMTCTAGTTTATTTAGAGATGCAGGTGATGGTAGACCAATTGGGCATGTTGTATCAGTGTAAGTCCTTACCGTTTCAGCCAGGACTGTCCTGTACTGGTCACACTGTGCCTGCAGTGTCCCGTGGCTGTCCTCTGACTCCTTCAGTTTCTCCAACAGCTCCTGGAATCAAAACACCACAGACAGAACCAATAAGAAAGTCCATTACATTTTATTAAAATGTTATATTTGTCTTRGGCGCTCTGGCTTACAGGTAAAGGTTAAAAACCAGACACTACACAGACTGCATTATACATTGATAACATACTACAGACTGCATAACCATGACTTCTGTCAGACCAGACCAATCAATAATAATTTAATCATTATTATGGCTCAGTCTTACCGGCAGCTCTGTGCTCGGCTGGGACTCTTGGCTCTGCTGGACCTGAGCGAGGATCTCCTGTACCTTCTGTGATTGGTCCCTGGCTTCCCTTAGCTCCTCTTGTAGTGATTTCATCATATCTTCTCTCTCTGCCAGACTAACGAAGAACCAAGGGACAGAAACTGTTTAGTTTCCCTTTTTCTATAGAAGAGCCAAAATCCCATATTGCTTCATTTGTATTGTTTTACTGGAAAGTGTATAGCCATTTTGAAGACATTTTGAATCCAGTTTGATTTTGATATTCCATAAGGGAAAGAACAATTTAAAATAATAAGTGGGTTTGGTGATGAGCAACGTTCCATGTACCTGGTCTGTAGCGCGGCCAGTTCTGCTGTGTTGTCAGACTGCTGAAAACAAAACAGATCATTCACTGATACCAGATCATGTTGCTAGACAAGCAYGGCAACTATAGCCTGGTCCCAGGTCTGTTTGTGCCGTCTTGCCAAATCCTATGGTCATTGTCATACCAAACGCCAATAGGAGTTGCCTATACAGCACAAACAGGCCTGGGACCAGGCTAAGGTGACAGTAGGAGAGGAAAGTGGGCACTTACAGTGGTGTTACTCTGGGCCTGTTCAGATTTTTCTTTGAGTTGCATCCCTTCCTCTTCTAGCGATGCTTCTTGGCTCTCCGTCTTCTCCAGACTGGATGGAAGAGCACATGGGTAACCAGCGTTAGACAATGGCGTGTTTTACTGTAATACAGCTGTATTGACTTGAAGCTTGTTTTTTTGTAGATTTGACAGCACGAGCAATAGGACTAGAACTACTATAACTGACAGTCCTATTCAAGTCACATTCTGTCCCCAGGTAAACGTATTACTGTGGAACAAGTCACTGTTCGTCCCTGGTAATGATTACTCTGGACAAGTCACTGTTCTGTCCCTGGTAAATGTATACTCGTGAAAAGTCATGTTTTTCTTCCCTGGTAAATGTATATTCTGAACAAGTCACTGTTCTGTCCCTGGTAAATTGTATACTCTGGAACAAGTCACTGTTCTGTCCCGGTAAATCGTATTACTCTTTGGAACAAGTCACTGTTCTGTCCCCTTAACGTAGTTACTCCTGGAACAAGTCACTGTTCTGTCCCCTTGGTAAACGTGTATTACTCTGGAACAAGTCACTGTTCTGTCCCCTGGTAAATGTATTACTCTGGAACAAGTCACTGTTCTGTCCCCTGGTAATGTATTACTCTGGAACAAGTCACTGTCTGTCCCCTGGTAAATGTATTACTCTGGAACAAGTCACTGTTCTGTCCCTGGTAAATGATTATCTCTGGAACAAGTCACTGTTCTGTCCCCTGGTAAATGTATTACTCTGAACAAGTCACTGTTCTGTCCCCTGGTAAATGTATTACTCTGGAACAAGTCACTGTTCTGTCCCCTGGTAAATGTATTACTCTGGAACAAGTCACTGTTCTGTCCCCTGGTAAATGTATTACTCTGCAACAATGTCACTGTTCTGTCCCCTTGGTAAATGTATTACCTGAATCCTGTGTCTGTCCTGTAAATGCTATACTCGGACAAGTCCACTGTTCTGTACCCCTGGTAAATGTATACTCTGGAACAGTCACTGTTCTGTCCCCTTATAATGTACTACTCTGGAAACAAGTCACTGTTCTGTCCCCTGTAAATGTAACTTACTGCTGGAACAAGTCACTGTTTGTCCCCTGTAAACTGTATTACTTGGAACAAGCACTTTCTGTCCCTGTAAATATTACTCTGAAACGTCTGTTCTGTCCCCTGGTAAACTCATACTCTGGACAACGTCACTGTTCTGTCCCTGGTAAATGTATTACTCGAACAAGTCACTGTTCTGTCCCCTGGTAAATGTTTACTCTGGAACAAGTCACTGTGTTCTGTCCCCTGGTAAATGATTACTCTGGAACAAGTCATCGTCCCCTGGTAAATGTATTACTCTGGAACAATCACTGTTCTGCCCCTGGTAAACGTATTACTCTGGAACAAGTCTACTGTTCTGTCCCTGGTAAATTATTTACTCTGAACAAGTCACGTTCTGTTCCCCTTGGTAATGTATTACTCTGGAACAAGTCATGTTTCTTCCCCTGGTAAATGTATTACTCTGGAACAAGTCACTGTTCTGTCCCCTGGTAAATTATTTACTCTGGAACAAGTCACTGTTCTGTCCCCTTGGTAAATGTATTATCTCTGGAACAATCACTGTTCTGTCCCCTGGTTAAAGTACTTTACTCTGGAACAAGTCACTTTGCTGTCCCCTCGAGTAAAATTGTATTTACTCGTAACTGGAACAAGTCACTGTTTTCTGTCCCTGTAAATGTATTACTCTGGAACAAGTCAGCTGTTCCTGTCCCCTGGTAAATGTATTACTCTGGACAAAGTCACTGTTCTGTCCCCTGGTAAATGTATTACTCTGGAACAAGTCAAGTTTCTGTCCCCTGGTATAAATGTATTACTCTTGAACAAGTCACTGTTCTGTCCCCTGGTAAACGATTACTCTGGAACAAGCCAATGTTCTGTCCCCTGGTAAATTATTACTCTGAACAAGTTGCACTTTCTCCCCTGGTAACGTATTACTCTGGAACCAAATCACGTTGTGCTGTCCCCTGCGAAATTGTATACTCGGACAAGTCACTGTTCTTGTCCTCCTGGTATACTTGTATTACTTCTGAATCCAAGTACCATGTTCTGTCCACCCTGAGTAAATGTCATTAATCTCCTGGAACAAGTCACTGTTCTGTCCCATCGGTAAATGTATACTCTGGAACAAGTCACTGTTCTGTCCCCTGGTAAACGTATTTACTCTGTAACAAGTCACTTGTTCTGTCCCCTGGAAACGTTTCTACATCAGGAACACAGCATCAATTAAAATTGAAACATACCCATTGAGTAGCTTGATCAGATTCTTCCTTGAGAACATCGCCTCGGTTTAAAAAACCAAAAAATTGTTTCCAACATTAAGATGACTTTATTTGCTCTGCTTAGTATCTCTCAAAACCTCTTGACAACACACCATACATACCACTATCAACCACCACACCACACACACAACACACCACACACACACACACACACAACAACACACACACACACATCAACACACAGCACACACACACAGTTATGAGCAGGGCCTGACCACCACTGTACGCTCATGGAGCAGTTGTCTAGGTTCGGAAGGTAAGACCGCCTCACCTTAGCCAAGTAAGGCACTAACGGCATAGACAAAGTGGGCGCCACTAGTCTGCATGTGTGATGAAAAACACACCCGTCTTGGTTGCCAGATTTTGTTTTGTTGTTTTGGCAGACTCACTTCTCTAACCACCTAGGCTATTGTCAACACCAAGTTAACCATGAGAACCATTGTCAATATTACTAATGGAAAAACTGTCGTGTTACTATAGAAACGTAACGGACGATTTTAACTCAACACTTTGGGATCCACGAGAGATTTTAGTAGTTGTTCCAGCTCTTCTTATAAGCTGCTTCAGTTCTTCCTGAAGGGCATCCACCAGCTTCTGTCCTCACTAAAATAAAAAGAGATACTCTATGAGGAATGTTTCGGTCACGTAATAGCCAGAATTAAACAAGCTGGTGACTGAATCAAACGGATGATTTAAACAGGTAGAGGGGGGGACTAGACGTACCTGTTAGGTGCCTGCGCTCGTCTCCGCTGTAGTGACCTCCTGTCGCGAACAGAGGAAGATACTTAGAAAAGACTAAATTCATAGTTTTCTCAATACCCTTCTTTGGAAACAAGAGTGCTTTTTCCAATGGATTAATGTCTGAATAAACTACATGCTGCTACATCGACTCTCCTCTTCTGATTCAATCACTCACAACATAGCAGTCTGATATGCTCAAATAACCAGAGAAACATCAACTATCAGGTAGTGACTCAATAGCTCTCTACCGGTCATTACCACATCGGCTAGACTGACCTCACAATAAGAGAACAGATAATATACAAAGCAGTAAATACAAATAAGAATAATACGTATCAGCTAGATAGAATCTTTAGGACTAGATATGATTCCGAATGTCAAGTAAGTCGACTTCCAACTAGAGCAAAAACCGGCGGACAGTGATCCACCTACCGCGCTGCACTCTCAATCCAACAGACGACAATATCAACTCTATATTTCATGGCTAGCTGGAATCCAAGAGGATAAATAATCCATTCAGCTTAAGTGACCTCGATAGAGAAATAACCGATTCAGCTAGTGACTCAATAGAGAAATAACCGATTCAGCTAGTGAATCAATAGAGAAATAACCGACTCAGCTAGCCAAAGTTCATGGCAATTCCACTAGCACAGTGACAACAGAACAGAGACTGTCTTGAGAGTTGAGATACTCACGGCAGTTACAGCTGCCTCCCGTTTCATTTCTCTGAACTGCTTCAGCTCCTCTTGGAGTGACGCCAGCTGACCGTCTCGGTCTTGAAGACTGGAAGAGAAATGATTGGTGTTGTTGAGAAAAGCCCAACTCCACATCTATATAGAGAGAGAATGATGAGGATCAGAAAGTACCTGATCTTTAGCCGTTCCAACTCAGTGGAGTTATCCTACAAAAAAAAACATAAACAAACATACATTCAGACATCTTTAGAATGTCTGTGAATCAAAGAGAACAGTGGATAACATGGTTTCCATCACCACGCCATCTCGGGACAAGATTAATGCTTACTAGCCCCAGAGAGGTTTGGAAACAGACCACTCCACACTTGTGATTACTTCCTGCAAATACTTTGAATGAATTTGCCACTCTCCCATTGKCGGTGCTCTGAGTCTTCATCGTGGATGTTTACAGGAAGTAAATGCATGTTGAGTCTATGGGTTTTAAACCTCTCTGGCACTACTAAGGACTGGCTCGCGCAGTGCGCAAGTGCTGGTCGGGAGCAGTCTAGGCTCCTACCTAAACCATAATATCATATTATCTAGTCTGATAACTCACCTCCAAGTCCTCATTCTCGTCTCTGTTCTGGCTGGCCTCGAGAAGAACATTAATGGATCCCACCTGGTCCTCCAGCTGTCCCTTCTCCAGCGCAGTCTGCTCCAGCTGGGCTGTGAGGGCCTCCACCTGGGCCCCACGTTCCTTCAGATCATCCGTTACACTGCCCAGATGGACCTGAAGATCTGCAGGGATAGTAGACAGCGCTATAAACTATCAACATTGTTTAATCAAATAGTAAAAAAAGACCTTATTTCACCTGCAATTTTAAAGAAGAATTTAAAAAAAATGTAGGTTAAGATTGTCAGTGAAAAAAAAAAAACGTGACTATAGGTAGTCTGATTTGTTCCGTTGGTCAGTTTATTAAATCATCCAAGTACATTTGAGGTAAGTTTCAGTACGAGTTCACGTGGATTTCATGCCAACCGTTAGCCCACTGGAATTTGAAGAAACACGGCCTGAAACGTGAATAATACTTTACCTGAGAGGGTGGTAGCATCCTGCTGGGCTTTCTCCAGATTCCTCTGAGAACTCCTCAACTCCTCACTGACCTCCTCCAGCCTCCTCTGCAGCTCCTGTTCACTCTCAGCATGACTGACCTGATAGACATAGATAGTATTCTGTAATACCCTGAGAACGCTGTCACACTGCAGATAGTATTCTGTAAATACCCTGAGCACGCTGTCACACTGCAGACAGTATTCTGTAAATACCCTGAGCACGCTGTCACATCTGCAGACAGTTATTCTGTATACCTTCTGAGCATACGCTGTCACACCTGACCACGGATCTCTGTATACCCTGAGACGCTGTCCAACTGCAGCAGTATTCTGTAAATACTGAGCACGCTGTCACACTGCAAGCAGTATTCTGTAAATAACCTGAGCACGCTGTCACACTGCAGACAGTATTCTGTAAATACCCTGAGCACGCTGTCACAACTGTCAGACAGTATTCTGTAAATATGCCGCTGAGCAACGTCTGTCACACTGCAGAACAGTATTCTGTAATACCTGAGCACGCTGTCACATTGCAGACAGTAATTCTGTAAATAGCCTGAGCACGCTGTCACACTGCAGACAGTATTCTGTAAATACCCTGAGCACGCTGTCACACTGCAGACAGTATTCTGTAAATACCCTGAGCACGCTGTCACACTGCAGACAGTATTCTGTAATACCCTGAGCACGCTGTCACACTGCAGACAGTATTCTGTATAACCCTGAGCACGCTGTACACTGCAGACAGTATTCTGTAAATACCCTGAGCACGCTGTCACACTGCAGACAGTATTCTGTAAATACCCTGAGCACGCTGTCACACTGCAGACAGTATTCTGTAAATACCCTGAGACACGCTGTCACACTGCAGACAGTATTCTGTAATACCCTGAGCACGGCTGTCACAACTGCAGACAGTATTCTGTAAATACCCTGAGCAGCCTTGTCCCCACTGCAGACAGTATTCTGTAAATACCTGAGCACGCTGTCACACTGCAGACAGTATTCTTGTAAATACCCTGAGCACGCTGTCACACTGCAGACAGTATTCTGTAATACCCTGAGCACGCTGTCAACATATTCGCACTGCAGACAGTATTTCCTGGTAAATACCCTGAGCACGCTGTCACAGCTGCAGACAGTATTCTGTAAATACCCTGAGCACGCTGTCCCACTTGCAGACAGTATTCTGTAAATACCCTGAGCACGCTGTCAACTGCAGACAGTATTCCTGTAAATACCTGAGCACGCTGTCACACTGCAGACAGTATTTCTGTAATACCTGAGGGCACGCTGTCACACTGCAGACAGTATTCTGTAAATACCCCTGAGCACGCTGTCACACTGCAGACAGTATTTGTAAAAATACCCCTGAGCACGGCTGTCACACTGCAGACAGTATTCTGTAAATACCCTGAGCACGCTGTCATACTGCAGACAGTTTTTCTGTAAATACCCTGAGCACGCTGTCACACTGCAGACAGTATTCTGTAATACCCCCCTGAGCACTGTAATACCGCTGAGCAC
>NW_019942752.1:160123-186451 GCF_002910315.2 Salvelinus sp. IW2-2015 | reverse complement strand
AGCATTCCATTGGGATGTAGATAATTAACTAAACAGCCTGGTGAGATACCTAATGGTATGCTTTTATCATGGGATCACACCGGCTGTTTGTGTTACATTAGTTACACCTAATGGAATGCTGTTTATCATGGGATCAACCCAGCTGTGTTTTGTACATTAGTTACATCCTATTGGAATGCTGTTTATCTTTGGATCACACCCGGCTGTGTTTTGTACAATAGTACATCCTATTGGAATGCTGTTTATCATGGGATGTAACTAATGTACAAAACACAGCCGGGTGAGATCCTAATGGAATGCTGTTTATCATGGATACACCGGCTGTGTTTTGTACATTAGCATCCCATGATAAACAGCATCCATTCCATTAGGACAGGGGAGGGCAAACTTGTTGGCTTTAGGGCCACATTTTTTAGGGGACCAATTGTTAAAATCAATTTGCGGGGGCCTCCAGAGTGGCGCAGCGGTCTAAGGCACTGCATCGCAGTGCTTGAGGCGTCACTACAGACCCWGGTTCGATCCCAAGCTGTGTCACAGCTGGCCATGATTGGGAGACCCATGAGGCGGCGCACAATTGGCCCAGCGTCGTCCYGGTTAGGAGAGGGTTTGGCAGGACGGGATTTCCTTGTRCCATCGCCCACTAGCGACTCCTGTTGCGGGCCMGGCGCAGTGCACACTGACACGGTCGCCAGGTGCACAGTGTTTCCTCTGACACATTGGTGCGGCTGGCTTCCGGGTTAAGCGGGCATTGTGTCAAGAAGCAGTGCYYRTTGGTTGGGTCGTGTTTCGGAGGACGCACGGCTCTCGACCTTCGCCTCTCCAGCCCATGGGCTGTACTTTGCGCCCCCTTGCATTAGGATGTAGCTTATGTACTAAACCCAGCTGGGTGTGCTAGTGTTTTAAACTCTGTGCAGGTCAGGCAGTTGCAAATGTCAACAATGGAGTAAAGTTACCTGACCCTGCTGTACGAGCCTTAGCAGCAGCCTTTTGAGGGCTTATTTTTATTTACAATTCTCTACATTTTGCTTTCAATTGTTTGGTTTTCGATTTTAACAGCCATTATTTCACCCGTCCTCAAAAAATATGTTTAGATTCTCAACTARATTTGTTATGTTCACGATTATTTTTTACTTTTGAATTCAATACATAGGGTGTGAAATTGACCCCATGTAGTAGCAGTAACCGTAGTAGTAACCGTAGTAGATTCCATACAGCAAACAGTCTGATGTACAGTATACATACAGTCAGTTAGATGGCGGCCATTTTACAGACAGCACATGCAGAATGGAGTACTGCCTTGCTTGGGCACGTAGCACACATTCCATCTGGTGCTGAGAGAGAAAAGCATTCCCTTACAGCCAGCAGCCAGCCCCATTATWCTGTGGTTGCATTCCAGTCCAACACACAGCTCTGTGATTACAAACCCATCAGAGATCCATCCCCCATTACCGGCGCTTTAGAGGGGTGAAGGGGACCAGCCAATAGATAAGGGTTGAGAGACAGAGACCTTTGATGACAATATGATTATAAAATGAGTGTGTGTGTGTGGGGGGGGGCAGCCAGTAGGTAAGGCCAGGCGAGGCTCTCAGCAAACTGGCAGCCTCCAGCCCACTCTCCAGATGTAGTCATCAGTCTGACCGTGTGTGTGTGTGCGTGTGTGTGTGCGCCAGTCCTACCTGTAGTGAAGACAGTTGTTTCTCTACAGAAGACACCTTGGCCTCCAGTCCAGTCCTGATGATCTCATCAGTCTGAAGGCTTACACTCTTCTCCCCCAGGTCCTTGGTCAGTTTGGCACAATCCTGTCTCAGCTTGGCCAGCTCACTATTCTGTCTGAGGAGAGACATTTACATTTGAGTCCTCTAGCAGATGCTCTTATCCAGAGCAACTTACAGTTAAATGTATTCATCTAAAGATATCTACAGGAAACAACCACACAGTTGTAGCAAGTACATTTTTCCTCAAAGTAGTTATCACCAAAATCAGTGATATTAGGAAAAAAGACAAGTGCAGGTATTGTTTTGTTTTTCACGCCGTGGGCTTCACAGTAGAACCTCACGCCACAGCAGAACCTCACGCCACAGCAGAACCTCACGCCACAGCAGAACCTCACGCCACAGCAGAACCTCACCCTAGTAATCCTAGACCCTAGTAACCCTAGACCCTAGTAACCCTAGACCATAATGTATTTGATCTGCAGTTCCATTTGCACTCTCAAAACACCAGATTATGGTTTATTCTCAAATGTTTTCTTCTTACTAAAACATTTAGGGGCTGGGACAAAGGACAGGGGGAGCAACCTATTTGCTGCCTGGCTGATGGCTTAGTTCAGGGTTCGTGCAGGGTAGAGAGAAGAGTCCTACTGCTCTCTGCCTGGCTTTCTGCCTGGTTACGTAGAGAGAAGACACTACTGTCCTCTGCCTGGCTGTGGCCTTGGTTAGGGTAGGAGAGACACCTACTTGCCTCTGCCTGGCTTGTTGCCTGGTTAGGGGTTAAGGTAGAGAAGATACCTACTTGCTCTCTGCCTGGCTTGTGGCCTGGTTAGGTTAGGAGCAAGACACCTACTTGTCTCTGCCTGGCTTGTGGCCTGGTTTAGGGGTTAGGGTAGGAGAAGACCTACTTGCTCTCTGCCTTTGCTTTGGCCTGGTTACGGTTAGGGAGAGAACACCTACTTGCTCTCCGCTGGCTGTGCTGTTAGGCTAGGGTAGGAGAAGAGACCTACTTGCTCTCTGCCTGGCTTGTGGCCTGTTAGGGGTAGGGAGAGACACCTACTTGCTCTCTGCCTGTGCTTGTGCCTGGTTAGGTGTGGGAAGACACCTACTTGCTCTCTGCCTGGCTTGTGCCGTTAGGGTTAGAGGAAGAGAAAGACACTACTTGCCTCTGCCTGGCTTGTGGCCTGGTTAGTTAGGTAGAGGAGACACCTACTTGCTCTCTGCCTGGCTGTGGCCTGTTAGGGGTAGAGAGGAGCAACACCTACTTGCTCTTGCCTGCTTTGGCCTGGTTTAGGTGTGTTAGGGTAGGAGAACAACCTACTTGCTCTTCGGGCTTGTGTGCCTAGTTAGGGTTAGGAGGACACCTACCTGCTCTTCTCCCTGGTTGTCCATGGTTAGGGTAGGGTAGAGAGGAGACACCTACTGCTCTCCTGCCTGCTTGTGGCCGCTAGGGTTAGGTAGGGTCCCTACTCGCTCTGCCTTCGGTTAGGAGAAGAAGAACCTAACTCTGCCTGCTCTGCCTGCTTTGTGCCTGGATAGGTTAGGGTAGAGGAACACCTATTGCTCGTTCTGCCTGGCTTCTGGCCTGGTAGGTCTAGCGGTAGGAAGACACCTATCTGCCTCTCTGCCTGCTTGTGGCCTGGTTAGGTTGTATTGACAGAGAGACCACTCTACTTGCTCTCTGCCCTGTGTGGCCTACGTTAGGTCTAGTGTTAAGGAGGAAGACAACCTACTTGCTCTCTGCCTGCTTGTGGCCTGGTATGGTAAGGTATAGGAGGAACGACCTACTGCTCCTGCCTGCTTGTGCCTGGTTAGTAGTAGGAAGAGACACCTATCCTTGCTCTCTTTGCCTGGGCTTGTGGCAACTGTTAGGTTGTAGCGTAGAGAGACACCTACTTGCTCATCTGCCTGTCTCGTGCCTGTTGGGGTTAGGGTAGTAAAGACACCTGATTTGCTCTCTGCCTGGCTTTTGCCTGGTTAGTTTGGTAGGAGGAACACCTACTTGCTCTCGCCTGCTTTGTTGCCTGTTACAGTAGAGAAACACCTACTTGCGTGTCCTGCTTTGGCCTATTTAGGTTAGAGTCAGGGGAGGACACCTACGTCTCTGCCTGCTTGTGCCTGGTTAGTCTAGCTTGTTTTTGAGTGAGGAGACACCTACTTGCTCTCTGCCTGGCTTGTGGCCTGGTTAGGGGTTAGGGTAGGAGAAGACACCTACTTGCTCTCTGCCTGGCTTGTGGCCTGGTTAGGGGTTAGGGTAGGAGGAGACACCTACTTGCTCTCTGCCTGGCTTGTGGCCTGGTTCAGTGCGTCTCTGAGAATAGAGTTCTCCTGCTGCAGACGAGTCAGCTGGGCCGTGGGACCAGACTCCAACTGCTCCTGAAGACTGAGGACCTGAGAGGAAGGGATTTTACTTTTCACTTTGTTTTTGAATGCTCTGGCAATCTTTGCATAATTCATTTAAATCCAATAAAGCACATTTAATTCAATTGAGAGAAAGTCACAGAGGCCGACAGGGACAGAGTGRCCTGGTAGGAGGCCCGTATTCTACTATTCTCATTTACATTAGTACCTTGGCGTTGAGTTTCTGTGTCTGGGCTACGTGGTCCTGGTAGGAGGCCTGCATACGAGCCTGCAGGGCGATCATCTCCTGCTCCCTGGACGAGAGCTGGGAACTCAGCCTTGTCTCCACACTGGCTACCTTGGACTTCTCAGCAGAGAGCTCCTATAGCGAGCAGAGAGAGAGACACACACCACACCATCAGACAGCTCCTAGAGAGACAGAGACCCGAGAGCTCCTAGACAAAGACCGAGGTAAACAATGGTCCAACACATTCATGGGGAGTTCTATTGTATGTGGTTAATAAGTGGTCTTTCAGAGATCTTCTCAACATGTGTTTTACCTTGGTGTGTGTCTGGTACCCTGCTGAGTTCCCAGAATCTGTTCCTAGCTGTTGTGGTGTCCTCTTGCTCATTGTGTGTGTGCGTGTGTGTGTGTGTGTGTGTGTGTGTTACCCTGCTGAGTTCCCGGAGTCTGTTCTTGGCTGCAGAAGCATCCTCCTGCTGAGTAGTGAGCTGTTTCTGATTCTCCTCCAACTGTTTCTTCATCACAGCCACTGGGTCGCCCTTCTGAGTAGCCTGATTACCACACACAGCGTCACCATAAACATCAGCATCTGTAGTGCGTCTGAGTCTGACCCCCCCCCCAATTGCATTTAAACAGTATTTTAGTCATTTAGCAGACGCTCTTATCCAGAGCGACTAACATGAGCAATTAGGGTTAAGTGCCTTGCTCAAGGGCACAGACAGATTTTTTTTATCTAGTCGGCTCATGGATTCGAACCAGCAACCTTTTGGTTACTGGCCCAACGCTCTTAACCGTTAAGCTACCTGCCGTCGACACAGTGSTTTGTCCCGTCCCAAACCACCGCCGCTCTAACCCCTTCGAATGACGTCTCCCAGTCCCAATCGGATTGTACCATGTGCCCTGCCGAATTCCCTACCCGCCACTCCAAGCCTGACATTATTSAAATCCCCCTTCAATCCCACAGTGGTATCTCCCATCCCATTCTGGGTCATATAATAACCGCTCAGTGGTATCTCCCACCCCACCCACGGTCCTACCATGTGCCAGGTGTCTTGTCTGATGCCAGCCTTGTCAGAGAGGATCTCTAGGAGGTGCTGGGCCTCTCCCTGACTGAAGACCATACTGCTAACGGTAGAGACCAGGGCCTTGTAGGGCAGGAACAGGGGGGAACAGACAAAGGGTCAAAACAACTGTACAGGTGAGGAGAGTGCCAAAAGGGAGGGGTAAAAAAAGGGGGGGGAGAGAGCGAGGAGTGAGGAAAAAAAAGGGGAGAGAGAGCAGAAAAAGAGGGAGAGAAGAGAAAAGAGGAGAGAGGAGAAAAGAGGGAGAAAGGGAAAAAGGGGAGAGAAGCAAAAAAGGGAGAAGAGAAAAAGAAGGGGAGAGAGAAAAAGGGGAAGAGGAAAAAGAGGGAGAAAGAGAAAAAAGGGGGAGAGGAGCGAGGAAAAGGGAGGGACAAATGTTTACAAGTCAGCTGCTATACTAAGGAGAGAGAACATGATCACATACATTCCCAATGAACACCACCAGTACGTCCAAAACAATGAAGACAGACCTGACAGAAAAACACATTTATTCCCCATTTCCCTACTGGGAAAAAGCTCTCACCAAGGTGTCTTGTTGGTAAGGTGGGGTGAAGGTCAGTGGGGATAATTCCTGATAGTCTTGATGGTTGCCTTCGTTAAAGAGTTTGAGTTCTCACACTGCGGCTACTGAGTGGGTTAGTAACAGGGAGAGAAACTCCTGCATGCTGCAGGCTAAGTAACAGGGAGGGAACTTCCTGCAGGCTAAGTAACAGAGAGGGACTTCCTGCATGCTGCAGGCTAGTAACAGGGGAGGGAACTTCTGGCAGGCTAAGTAACAGCAGAGGGAAACTTCTGCATTGCCTGCAGGCTAAGTAAGGTGAGGGAATCTTCCTGCAGGCTAAGTAACAGGGGAGAGAACTGCCTGCAGGCTAAGTAACAGGTGAGGGAACTTCCTGCAGGCTAAGTTAAAAGGGAAGAGAACTTCTGCACTGCCTGCAGGCTAAGTAAAAGGGGGAGGAACTTCCTGCCCATGTGCAGGGCTAAGTTAACAGGTGAGGAACTTCTGCAGGCTAAGTAAAAGGGGAGGAGAATTCCTGCACTGCCTGCAGGCTAAGTAACAGGTGAGGAAAATTCCTGCAGGCTAAGTAAAAGGGGAGAGAGGACTTCCTGCACTGCCTGCAGGCTAAGTAACAGGGAGGGAACTTCCTGCACTGCCTGCAGGCTAAGTAACAGGTGATGGAAAACTTCCTGCGGCTATAGTAAAAGGGGGGAGAACTTCCTGCCATGCCTTGCAGGCTAGTAAAACAGGGGAGGAACTTCCTGCACTGCCTGCAGGCTAAGTAACAGGGAGAACAAATAATATAGTATTAAAATCTTTTGTAATGACAATTATGGATGAAGATCGTCATTAAAATAAATGACCTGTCATAACTGTTTATAAAGTAGAAAAGAACAGCGGACTGAAGACGGGTCGGCCGTGCATTCAAGCAGTTGACCCGTCTCCGGGGTAACATGGACTCTTTACAACGTGATGAAACTGACTTTGTTGCTCCTTGCTGACACATGCAAGGTGTTGCAGCAAACYAGTCTTTGGTTGCCTAGGCAACGCCTCCCTCCCTGCAACAGCACCATATCCACTCAGGAAGGATTATAAGGTGTGACCTCTGTCATTTGTCTCATCAATAACCGTCATCCATAGTTCCATTAGCTTCGCAGCACTAGCGGGTAGCCCTGGGTATTTTATTCAGTTTCACTGATATTTTACACAATATATTTTGTCTCTGTGGGATGTTTGAGAGATAAAAGGCCATAAACGAAAGGCAAAACATGTGTAATAGTAAATGTCTAATATGCTTATTATGTCTGCCTAATGGAAAGCATGGCGCCGAAAAACATGGCTGACGTTTCACATTCTCCCAACCAATTTTGTTCGTTTTTTAGCGTTGTGTAATTTATTGTGTACACAATGTTTCTGCTACCGTCTCTTATGACCAAAAATAACTTCTGGACATCAGAAAAGCGATTTGCTCACCGCGGACTGGAATAAACTTTTTCCTTTAATAACAAGTCCGACGAGAAGGATATCCTGCTTTCACTGGAACACGCCCAGATCCACACCTTTTGAGTGAAGAAAAGACGGCAGGAAAAGGGTACGCAGAGCGGGGATCCTTCTGAGAAGCCGGAGGCGAGCGAGTAAACACCCAATGCCTTCACATTCTCCTTGCTAAACGTGCAATCATTGGAAAATAKAATTGATGACCTTCTATTAAAGATGATCTCACCAACTGGATATCAAAAACTAACATCTTATGTTTCACCGAGACGTGGCTGAACGAAGAAACGGACAATATAGAGCTGGCTGGATTTTCCATGCACTGGCAGAACAGTTTACTCGCTCGCCTCCGGCTAGATTGTCCGTTTCTTCGTTCAGCCACGTCTCGGTGAAACATAAGATGTTAGTTTTTGATATCCAGTTGGTGAGATCATCTTAATAGAAGGTCATCAATTTTATTTTCCAATGATTACCTCCGGTAAGACGAGGGGTGGGGTGTGTGTCTTTTTGTCAATAACAGCTGGTGCACGATGTACGAAATATTAAAGAAGTGTCAGGGTATTGCTGGCCTGAGGTAGAGTACCTTATGATAAGCAGTCGACCACACTCTCTACCAAGAGAGTTCTCATRTGTATTATTCGTAGCCGTCTATTTACCACCACAGAKCGAWGCTGYCACTAAGACCGCTCTCAACCAACTCTATAAGGCCATAAGCAAAGAAGAAAATGCTCACCCAGAAGCGGCGCTCCTAGAGGCCGGGGACTTTAATGCAGGCAAACTTAAATCAGTTTTACCAGCATGTTACATGTGCAACGAGGGGGGGGGGAAATTCTAGACCACCTTTACTCCACACACAGAGATGCATACAAAGCTCTCCCCCGCCCTCCATTTGGCAAATCTGACCATAATTTTATCCTCCTGATTCCTGCTTACAAGCAAAAACTAAAGCAGGAAGTACCAGTGACTCGCTCAATACGGAAGTGGTCAGATGACGCAGATGCTACACTACAGGACTGTTTTGCTAGCACAGACTGGAATATGTTCCGGGAATCATCCAATGGCATTGAGGAATACACCACCTCATTGATGAAGCCGATGACTAAGTGCATCGATGACGTCGTCCCCACAGTGACTGTACGTACACATCACTACCAGAAGCCATGGATTACAGGCAACCTCCGCATCGAGCTAATTCGGACACTTAGAAGAAATCCCACTATGCCCTCCGACGAACCATCAAACAAGCAAAGCGTCAATACAGGAGTTACAAGAAGTTAAGATTGAATCCTACTACACCGGCTCTGACGCTCATCGGATGTGGCAGGGCTTGAAAACTATTACGGACTACAAAGGGAAACCCAGACGCAAGCTGCCCAGTGACGCGGGCCTACCAGACGAGCTAAATGCCTTTTATGCTCGATTCGAGGCAAGCAACACTGAAGCATGCATGAGCGCACTAGCTGTTCTGGATGGCTGTGTGATAACGCTCTCGGTAGCCGATGTGAACAAAACCTTTAAACAGGTCAACATTCAAAGCCGCGGGGCCAGATGGATTACCAGGAAATGTACTCAAAGCATGCGCGGACCAACTGTCAAGTGTCTTCACTTACATTTTCAACCTCTTCCTGACCGAGTCCGTAATACCTACATGTGCCCAAGGAAGCGAAGGTAACCTGCCTAAATGATTACCGCCCCATGGCACTCACGTCGGTAGCCATTAAGTGCTTTGAAAGGCTGGTCAGGGCTCACAACAGCATCCCAGACACTCTAGACACACTCCAATTCGCATACCGCCCCAACAGATGACGCAATCTCAATCGCACTGCCACCGCACGGCAAGCGGTACCGGAGCGCCAAGTCTAGGACCAAAAGGCTCTTCAACAGCTTCTACCCCCAAGCCATAAGACTGCTGAACAATTCATAAAAATTGCTACCAGACAATTTACATTGACCCCCGCCTCTTGTACACTTCTGCAACTCGCTGTTTGTTTGTTACCTATGCATAGTCACTTCGCCCCCACCACCATGTACAGATTACCTCAACTAGCCTGTACCCCCGCACCCTGACTCGGTACCGGTGCCCCCTGTATATAGCCTCGTTATTGTTATTCTTATTGTGTTACTTTTTATTATTATTTTCTATTTTAGCCTACTTGGTAAATATTTTCCTCTTCTTGAACCGCACTGTTAGTTAACGGCTTGTAAGTCAGCATTTCACAGTAAAGTCTACACTTGCTGTATTCGGCACGTGTGGCAAATAAAGTTTGATTTGATCTGAAGGCTGTGGGTAAACTCCCAAACTCCCATGGCGGGGGTGGAAACTGGGCAGCTGTCCCCCAGGCTGAGTGGTCGTTGGGGCAGAGTGGCACCAGACAGAGACAGCCCTCTGGAAACCAGAGAAACAGCCTACTATCTGGGTTACTGAGAGGCTGTGTCAACTGACAAAGCGGACATTAAGATGAAACACTGGTGATACCCTGGTGTGGGGGTAAGTCTAGAAGGAAAAGCCCCATAGGAGGAGGACTACAGTAGTGTTTGTGTTATGGCTAAAGTACTTCCTGCCTAGACGACCATGTTCAGCCGTTCAAACAAAGAGATATCTTGTAACATCCTGGCTAGCCGTTACCACTGTATCCGTCTGACTGACTGTCCGTCCGTCTGTCACACAACATGACCCACAGAAGGAAGAATGGTATCTTGACATGTACAACTTACAGACAGACCCTGAACAGACTAAACCATTTTACATTTTTTTATTTAACCCTTATTTTTCCAGGTAAGTTGGACTGAGAACACGTTCTCATTTACAGCAACGACCTGGGGAATAGTTACAGGGGAGAGGAGGGGGATGAATGAGCCAATTGTACACTGGGGATGATTAGGTGACCATGATGGTATGAGGGCCAGATTGGGAATTTAGCCAGGACACCGGGGTTGACCACCCCTCCTCTTACGATAAGTGCCATGGGATCGTTACGTGACCACAGAGAGTCACATCCCATCCGAAAGACAGACTAAACAATAAAAAAATACAAAAATTACTATACATGTAGGCTTTAAACAAATTAGACTGCTCTAACCACCCAGTTTATAATCCTAGATAAGCACTAACAATTTAGAGTAAATAAATAATATTTAATTTCCAATCCATTCCTAAAATTAAGAAATATTTATCTTAATCCAATAGCCTACTAGTTAGAAATGGAACCTAAACATGCTGTATTATCAACAGTTGTGCTGCTCTAGTTATCGGACAAAATAACTAGGATGTAAAATGATTGAA
Source organism: Salvelinus sp. IW2-2015 (assembly GCF_002910315.2). Taxonomy (NCBI): domain Eukaryota; kingdom Metazoa; phylum Chordata; class Actinopteri; order Salmoniformes; family Salmonidae; genus Salvelinus; species Salvelinus sp. IW2-2015. Next base: position 175,800 of record NW_019942752.1, on the reverse strand, counting down.
AATAGGCAAACTTCCTTACCAGACTCCGTCTTCTTCTTGGAGGACGCCTTCTTCTTGGAAAGGTCATGTGCCTTTGTCTCCTGAGCCTTGGATGCAGTCCGCTGGGAGCCCACCGGGGGCACTGCCATCACAGGGACCTCCTTGGTGACAGCCTCCAGGACTGGGGCAGGCTTGGAGGGGGCCATGGGGGCTGCTGCGGCAGGGGCGGGCTTGGAGGGGGCAATGGGGGCTGGTGCGGCAGGGGCGGGCTTGGAGGGGGCAATGGGGGCTGGTGCGGCAGGGGCGGGCTTGGAGGGGGCCATGGGGGCTGGGGCAGGAGCAGCCAGGGCTGGCTCAACCTTAGCCATCATCTTCTTCTCTTTCTTCTTCTTTGGAGCAGGGGAGGCCTTTACAACGGGGGGAGCTGGAGCAGGGGTTGGTTCGGGAGCAGCGGTTGGTTCGGGAGCAGCGGTAGGGGTAGGTTCAGGGGCAGGTTCGGGGGCAGAAACGGGTTCTGGGGCTAGTTCAGGCTCGGCCACTGGGATATCCTCTAGTTCTAATTCTGGAAGCTTCCCATTAGGCTTGTGTTCCTTCTTACCCCGGTTCCTCTTCTCAGACGCCTTAATGATAATAAGAATACATTTAATTTAGAACATGTATTATACAATCACAATGTGCTACAGTATGTGTCCTCAAACACAGATGTTCATACCGTCATACCGTTTCTGTAGCATACGGTATTACCGGAAGTGCACACAAGAGGCGCTACTTCTTTAAAAACAAAAAGTAGATCTTCATCCAGTAGGGGGTTGAATGTCTCTGCTGTGACCAAGAAGATTGATCTTGACATCTTCGCCAACTTAGCTAGCAAGTTAACAAAACAAATACACAGCTGGAGTCCTGAGCTGGAGATCATTTATTTGACACATCATTAACTTATAGTTTTATAAGCAGTGGTGTAGCATGAACACCGGCAGCCACAACGAGGTGCTATTGACACTACTGAGTGGTTGGACTTCAGATCGGTGCGCAACAGTAATGTCATTTACATTGGAGCTGCCGAACAGGCATTTTTTGTTTGCTTCAACATTTATTTTTTATTTAGACCTTTTTTGGAAATATGTACCGGACGTAACAGGAGTAAATAAAAACAGACGCTCAGCGAAACTCAATATTTGGTGAGGTAAAAAAAAACGTATTTTGACATTCTAACACTTGCAGAGCCGTGTAGTGGGAGTATGAATCGGCGCTTCCTGGGTGTTAGAGCAGGCATGTCATACTCCTCGTCGACGTCTCTAACACACAGATACTGGGGCAACACACACAGAGCTAGAGTAACATTTGGGTAGAGTTTCGTTTGATCTCGTCTTACCTTCTCCTTCTTCTTGTCCTTCTTGGTCAGCTGTCCCAGAGGCGCCGTCTTACCCAGCTCTCTGCGCTGCTTGGCCAGCGCCTCCTCATATGAGGTCTCCTTCATGGAGAAGGAGACAACATATAACAGTTCACATTTAGACATTATTACCCCAACGACATGGCTCAGTTGTTAGAGAATGGTGCTTGCAGTGCATTGTGGGTTCCATTCCCGCTGGGACCACCCATACAAATAAATTATGCATGCATGAATAAGTCGCTTTGGATAAAAACGTCTGCTAAAATGGCATATATTATTACATTAACAACAGTTAGGCTACCTTCATGGAGAAGGTGGAGACCAGAACGATACCGAGGGCTGAGATGACCATGAAGCCTCCAAATACCATGATGCCTAGCGTCTGAGGGTCATATAGATCCATGATGACCACTATGACAGGTTAGCTGTCCTGTTGGATGGATGGAGGAGAAAAACAGAATTGTATTTAACCTTTATGTGGCCTTGTGGTTAGTGTGTCCACCCTGAGATTGGAAGGTTGGGGGTCCGTTCCCTGGTCGAGTTATACTAAAAGGAAATGTTTGCAAATCTATTACTGGTCGAGTTATACTAAAAGGAAATGTTTGCAAATCTATTACAAATATAAAACAGAAATACCTTATGTAAATAAGTAGTCAGACCCTTTGCTACGAGACTCGAAATTGAGCTCAGGTGCAGCATCATGCTGTGGGTATGTTTTCCAGCGGCAGGGACTGGGAGACTAGTCCCTGCCGCTGAAAATGAGTCTAGTCCCTGCCGCTCTCCGTCGGGAGATGAACGGAGCGAAGTACAGAGAAATCCTTGATGAAAACCTGCTCCAGAGCGCTCAGGACCTCAGACTGGGGTAAAGGTTCACCTTTCAACAGGACAATGACCCTAAGCACACAGCCAAGACAATGCAGGAGTGGCTTCGGGACGAGTCTCTGAATGTCCTTGAGTGGCCCAGCCAGAGCCCGGACTTGAACCTGATCGAACATCTCTCTGGAGAGACCTGAAAATAGCTGTGCAGCGACGTTCCCCATCCAACCTGACAAGAGCTTGAGAGGATCTGTAGAGAAGAATGTTATAAACTCCCCAAATACAGGTGTGCCAAGCTTGTAGAGTAATACCCAAGACTCAAGGCTGTAATCACTGCCAAATGTGCTTCAACAAAGTAGTGAGTAAAGGATCTGAATACCTACAAATCAGCCAGGCTAGACAATCTGGTACAGGTACAACCCCAAATACGTAAACACGAGCACCCTCAGAGATCATCCTAACCAACTTGCCCTCCAAATACACCTCTGCTGTCTTCAACCAAGATCTCAGCGATCACTGCCTCATTGCCTGCATCCATAATGGGTCTGCGGTCAAACGGCCACTCCTCATCACTGTTAAACACTCCCTAAAACACTTCAGCGAGCAGGCCTTTCTAATCAACCTGGCCCGGGTATCCTGGAAGGATATTGACCTCATCCCATCAGTAGAGGATGCCTGGTTATTCTTTAAAAAGTGCCTTCCTCAGCATCTTAAATAAGCATGCCCCATTCAAAAACAAAATAGAACCAGGAATAGATATAGCCCTTGGTTCACTCCAGACCTGACTGCCCTTGACCGGCACAAAAAAACATCCTGTGGCGTACTGCATTAGCATCAAATAACCCCCGTGATATGCAACTTTTCAGAGAAGTTGGGAACCAATACACACAAGCAGTTAGGAAAGCTAAGGCTAGCATTTTCAAACAGAAATTTGCATCCTGTAGCACAAACAAGTTCTGGGACACTGTAAAGTCCATGGAGAATAAGAGCACCTCCTCCCAGCTGCCCACTCCACTGAGGCTAGGAAACACTGTCACCACCGATAAATCCACAATAATTGAGAATTTCAATAAGCATTTTTCTACAGCTGACCATACTTTCCACCTGGCTACCCCTACCCCGGTCAACTGCCCTGCACCCCCCACAGCAACTCACCCAAGCCTCCCCCATTTCTCCTGCACCCAAATCCAGATAGCTGATGTTATGAAAGAGCTGCAAAATCTGGACCCCTACAAATCAGCCGGGCTAGACAATCTGGACCCTCTTTCTAAAATGATCCGCCGCAATTGTTGCAACCCCTATTACTAGCCTGTTCAACCTCTCTTTAGTATCGTCTGAGATTCCCATAGATTGGAAAGCTGCCACGGTCATCCCCCTCTTCAAAGGGGGAGACAGTCTAGAACCAAACTGTTACAGACCTATATCTATCCTACCCTGCCTTTCCAAGGTCTTCGAATGCCAAGTTAACAAACAGATCACCGACCATTTCGAATCTCACCGTACCTTCTCCGCTATGCAATCTGGTTTCCGAGCTGGTCATGGGTGCACCTCAGCCACGCTCAAGGTCCTAAATTATATCATAACCGCCATCGATAAGAGACAACACTATGCAGCTGTATTCACTGACCTGGCCAAGGCTTTCGACTCTGTCAATCACCACATTTTTATCGGCAGACTCAACAGCCTTGGTTTTTCAAATGACTGTCTCGCCTGGTTCACCAACTACTTCTCAGACATAGTTCAGTGTGTCAAATCGGAGGGCCTGTTGTCCGGACCTCTGGCAGTCTCTGGGGGTGCCACAGGGTTCAATTCTCGGGCCGACTCTTTTCTCTGTATACATCAATGATGTCGCTCTTGCTGCTGGTGATTCTCTGATCCACCTCTACGCAGACAACACCATTCTGTATACTTCTGGCCCTTCTTTGGACACTGTGTTAACTAACCTCCAGACGAGCTTCAATGCCATACAACTCTCCTTCCGTGGCCTCCAACTGCTAGTAAATGCAAGTAAAACTAAATGCATGCTCTTCAACCGATCGCTGCCCGCACCCATCCGCCCGACTAGCATCACTACTCCGGGCGGTTCTGACTTAGAATATGTGGACAACTACAAATACCTAGGTGTCTGGTTGGATTGGTTAGACAACTACAAATTGGATGCAGTCTATCACAGTGCCATCCATTTTGTCACCTGACTACCCACCACTGCGACCTGTACGCTCTCGTTGGCTGGCCCTCGCTTCATATTCGTCGCCAAACCCACTGGCACCAGGTCATCTATACATTTTTGCTAGGTAAAGCCCCGCCTTATCTCAGCTCACTGGTCACCATAGCAGCACCCACCCGTAGCACGCGCTCCAGCAGGTATATTTCACTGGTCACCCCCAAAGCCAATTCCTCCTTTGGCCGCCTTTCCTTCCAGTTCTCTGCTGCCAGTGACTGGAACGAATTGCAAAAAAAATAAGAATCACTGAAGCTGGAGACTCAAATCTCCCTCTCTAACTTTAAGCAGCAGCTGTCAGAGTAGCTCACAGATCACTGCACCTGTACATAGCCCATCTGTAAATAGCCCATCCAACTACCTCATACTGTTATTTTTCCTCCTCTGCTCCCCAGTATATCTACTTGCACATTCATCTTCTGCACATCCATCACTCCAGTGTTTAATTGCTAAATTGTAATTATTTCACCACTATGGGCTATTTATTGCCTTACCTCGCCTAATCTTACCTAATTTGCACACACTGTATATAGACTTTTCTATGCTTGTTTATTCCATGTGTAACTCTGTGTTGTTTGTGTCGCACTGCTTTGCTTTATCTTGGCCAGGTCGCAGTTGTAAATGAGAACTTGTTCTCAACTGGCCTACCTGGTTAAATAAAGGTGAAATAAATGTTTTAAATAAATGTAAATGTGATCCGTTTTTTAATTTTTTATACATTTGCTAAAATTTCTAAAAATCTGTTATTGCTTTGTCATTATGGGGTATTGTGTAGATTGATTAAATTAGTTTTTTCCCCCTCATCAATTTTAGAATAAGGCTGTAACGCAACAAAATGTGGAAAAAGTCAATGGGTCTGAATACTTTACGAATTTAATAAGAGACTGGTAGCAGCAATTGTAGCATGAATGTGTGTGTGGATGTCTGTGTGGGTGAGTGCTAAGGTGCGGAGAATCAGAGCAGGTGGTCAGTCCAGTTCCAAGCGTTCAGCAGTCTTGATGGCTTGTGGTGGGGGGGGGGGGTCTGTGGTCTGCCCGTCAGGAAGTCCAGGGTCCAGTCAGAGGATGGTGTCCAGACCTAAGGCTCTGAGCTTGGTGTCTAGCTCAGAGGGAACAATACTGTTGAACGCTGAACTGTAGTCAATGAACAGCATTCTCACATTAGGTGTTCCTCGTGTGAATAGCGATTGAAATGGCATATTCAGTGGATCTGTTAGAGCGGCGGGCAAATTGAATTAGGTCCAGTGAGCCTAGGATACTGGCCTTGATGTGGGCCATGACCAACCGTTTGAGGCACTTCATGATGACGGAGGTGAGCGCGATAGGGTGATAGTCAGTCCCTACCTTAAAGCAGGTGTGGGCTACAGCTTGAGACAGGGACAGGTTGAAGATGTTCAATAAGACACCCACCAGTTGATCAGCAAACACTGAGGACACGGCCAGAGATGCCATCTTGGCTGGCAGCTTTGTGAGTATTCACTAAAGACTATTCCTAACGTCAGCTTCGAAGAGGCTTTTCCATCCCTAATGGATTTTATGTATGCGTCGCACGCCACCAAGTCATCAGGTTTCTTATTTGTATCGATATCTCCGTTGCTGCTTGTAGGCGGGGAGTATGACCAGAGAGATGTGATCTAATTGGCTGAAGTGGGGGATGGCTTGGTATGCGTTACCGATGTTTGTGACATCTGCCAAACAGATGTTTGTGATTCCGGGTGAGAATCCTCTAACCCGGAATTAGTCTTTATTGACCACGCTGGATTCTCTTGTGGGGCAGGATACACATTGGTGATATTTTGGGAAAATTTGTTTTAGACGGGCTTGGTTAAAGTCACCCGTGACAAAAAAGTCTGATTCCGGGTGAGAGGATTCTTGCTGGCTAAATTGGTGTTTGCTTGTGGCGGTATGTACACAGCTGTGATAACACACGTAAATTCCCTCTGCATATAGTGGGGTGTGTATTTTAGCATAAAAAAAAAAAAGCCAGGTCGAGTGAAAAGAAGCTTGCAATGTTTTCATCTTCGGTACACAAGGAGTTGTTTAATGAGGAAACATTAAACAACTATTACCAGAAACCGACGGTGGAGCCATTTGGAATATGGAGAAGCCGTCTGGTTGAATAGCAGAGTCTAAATGTATAGTCCCAGTATCTGGGGTTCCCTACATACGAGGGCTACCCGTCAATGACAAGTTATTACAGACAGCAAAATGATGAATAAACTAAACCCACCGTGGCAAATTAAATGAATGAAGTATGCTTCATCCAAACTTAACATAGCCTTACTACTCAATGTTTTTAATAGGCTGAAGTTATGGCTTGGTGGAATTAACCAGTTGACAAACTACACAAAAAGGGAAGAGTGAGTCAAGTTAAGAGCCTCTCCATTTGGATAGGAAGCAAGGTTACAGACAAAGCAAAAAGAGTGTGGGGCCTCTAACTTGCACGTCATCCTTCAAAAACAGGCATGTAGAAAGGAAAGGCAACAAAGCTTTTGGTGCCACCTACCTCTGAAGAAAAGTATTTCATGCAGACTTGACTTGAGCAGGAGCTCACCAGCGCGGAGTACCAGCGCCATAAAAATGTTCTACTGCTTGAGCTTCTGTTCCTTTTATAAAATATACAGCATGTTCAAAAGTATTGTGGAGCTCCTGCACCTAAATATAAACAGTACCGGCAGCCAAAATGAGTACCGGAAACTATTTCAGTCCACGTCAAGCACTGCATGCAGAGAAAAATGCAAACCTCACGCCTTGATCACACCGATAGTGAAAACGCTGCATCATCTGGATATGTATGCAACAAAAGTTCAACATTCACCTTCTGCTGCCATTTCTGTCAAGCAGTCTACGAATACGCAAAAATGTGATAAATCCAAGGTATGCACCACACCGAACGCACTGCAACTGCTTCTGCAAAGTAAACGCAGAGTTGCATTGGAAATGAATGTACTTCTGGTGTACCAAAATGCAATGACTGTCGGTGTGAACGAAGCGTCAGTCGTTACGGAAAACAATATATATTACTCCAACATCCCTTTCCATCCTTCCTACTCTCTCTGCCATTATGATACTCCATCGGAAACGCCTCCATACCCGACAGTCTTTGAATGTCGTTTATGCAAATACCCATATTCACTAAATACCCATATTCACTAAATACCCATATTCACTAACAAGTGCTTGGCATATTGTCAACACCCCAACGCCCCGCCCAAGTCTGTCTGGACATTCCAAAGGGTTTCTCTCCCTCCCTGGACCGAGCACTGACTGAGGGGGTGCTAGCTACCCCCCACCCTCTGACTGCCTTGCCAGCTCTAAAAAAAAACATGACGCGGCATAATATTGTGAGAAATACTTCAAATATTATGCATTCGGCAAGTATTGAAAATTGTTGTCATAAAACGCTGTGACCTAATTTCTCAATCTTTTGACATAGCATGTGAAATGGAAATGAGGAAGAGTCATCATTATGTGAAAATCGCAAGTAACGTTAGCTATATAACAAAAAAAAAGAAACTCTAAATTAACTTTAACTAGCGAACTAACGTTACATCACATCTCAGGAGTTGAGAATTAACGTTAACTAGGTTGTTATAACACGCTAGCTGGCTTGCTAGTTAGTCTCATAGCTAGTTAAGTTAGTTTATATCTACTACAGTATTGTTACAAAATTCCTCAACTGTCTGCTGCGGTCTGATAACAATCACAAGCCAGCTAACTAACTAGGATTAAAAAAAGCTAACGTTACAGTCATCATTAGTCAGCTAAATGACCTAGTAATTCGGATTTCCAGAGGTCTTCACAATTCCTACCTTCTTTTTTTAAATATATATCTGCTGATGTAACTACACCACTTTTGGAGGCGGTTGAAGAAGTTCGGATTTTGTTGTGGAATTTCCTTCAATCTGGCGATAAATATGCTGCTATTTCCGCAAATTCTCTTTCTCAGTCAATCCGTCTGGGATTCCTATTTATTTCAATTGAGTCGTGGCACTTTGAGCTGGCGAGACGCCGGAGAACGGGCCAGTTTTATGCGCTGGGCTCATGTCCCACATAGGTATTCCACAAGATCCCTAATTGGCTAGAATGTACTCAATCATGTAACCAAAAAATGTCACCGGAATTTTATTGTGGACTGTGCTTCTGGGAGTTGTAGTTTAAATAGCAGTTAAATTGGCATGGTTTACGCAGTCAAAACTCGTTCTTAAAACTACAACAGATGTGGCGGGTGGACCCACTGGCGAGATTGTAGGAATCGTCATCACTGATTATATTCACACCCCTTTGTGGACGCAACTGCAATCGAAAAATGTCAAGGCACGTCTGTTTCAAGATCTCCGGAGGTGTAGAATTGCTCTGCGACAAAGAATAGAATGGAGAAATTCTATTCTTTGTCGCAGAGCAAAGTCAGATATTGAATTCTAATGGAGAATAGGAATATAAAACAGTCCTATGTCTGGTCAGATTAAGTAATTTTGAAGTGGTGAATAGATTAGAAAACGTTATTTTCCCAAGAGGGACCCGGGTGTGTTGCCAATGATAACCCCCATCCCTGATTCCAGCAGTGGTATAAATTATTTAAGTTAAAATACTTGAAAGTACTACTTAAGTATTTTTTGGGGGGTATCTGTACTTTACTATTTATATTTTAGACAACTTTTACTTTCACGCAAATCAAATGTTATTGGTCACATACACATGGTTAGCAGATGTTAATGCGAGTGTAGCGAAATGCTTGTGCTTCTAGTTCCTACAGTGCAGTAATATCTAACAAGTAATCTAACAATTCTCCAACAACTACCTAATACACACAAATCTAAAGGGGTGAATGAGAATATGTACTTATAAATATATGGATGAGCGATGGCCGAGCGGGATAGGCAAGGTGCAGTAGATGGTCTAAAATACATACAGTTGAAGTCGGAAGTTTACATACACTTAGGTTGGAGTCATTAAAACTCGTTTTTCAACCACTCCACAAATTTCTTGTTAACAAACTTTAGTTTTGGCAAGTCGGTTAGGACATCTACTTTGTGCATGACACAAGTCATTTTTCCAACAATTGTTTACAGACAGATTATTTCACTTATAATTCACTGTATCACAATTCCAGTGGGTCAGAAGTTTACATACACTAAGTTGACTGCATTTAAACAGCTTGGAAAAAATTCCAGAAAATTATGTCATGGCTTTAAAAGCTTCTGATTCTCATTTGAGTCAATTGGAGGTGTACCTGTGGATGTCTTTCAAGGCCTACCTTCAAACTCAGTGCCTCTTTGCTTGACATCATGGGAAAATCAAAAGAAATCAGTCAAGACCTCAGAAAAAAATTGTAGACCTCCACAAGTCTGGTTCATCCTTGGAAGCAATTTCCAAATGCCTAAATGTATCACGTTCATCTGTACAAACAATAGTACGCAAGTATAAACACCATGGGACCACGCAGCCGTCATACCGCTCAGGAAGGAGACGCATTCTGTCTCCCAGCGATGAACGTACTTTGGTGCGAAAAGTGCAAATCAATCCCAGAACAACAGCAAAGGACCTTGTGAAGATGCTGGAGGAAACAGGTACAAAAGTATCTATATCCACAGTAAAACAAGTCCTAAATCGACATAACCTGAAAGGCCGCTCAGCAAGGAAGAAGCCACTGTTCCAAAACCGCCATAAAAAAGCCAGACTACGGTTTGCAACTGCACATGGGAACAAAGATCAGACTTTTTGGAGAAATGTCCTCTGGTCTGATGAAACAAAAATAGAACTGTTTGGCCATAATGACCATCGTTATGTTTGGAGGAAAAAGGGGAGGCTTGCAAGCCAAAGAACACCATCCCAACCTTGAAGCACAGGGGTGGCAGCATCATGTTGTGGGGGTGCTTTGCTGCAGGAGGGACTGGTGCACTTCACAAAATAGATGGCATCATGAAAAGGAAAATGATGTGGATATATTGATGCAACATCTCAAGACATCAGTCAGGAAGTTAAAGCTTGGTTGCAAATCGGTCTTCCAAATGGACAATGACCCCAAGCATACTTCCAAAGTTGTGGCAAAATGGCTTAAGGACAACAAAGTCAAGGTATTGGAGAGGCCATCACAAAGCCCTGACCTCAATCCCATAGAAAATTTGTGGGCAGAACTGAAAAAGTGTGTGTGTGCTAGGAGAACTACAAACCTGACTCAGTTACACCAGCTCTGTCAGGAGGATTGGGCCAAAATTCACCCAACTTATTGTGGGAAGCTTGTGTAAGTCTACCCGAAACATTTGACCCAAGTTAAACAATTTAAAGGCAATGCTACCAAAAATTGAGTGTATGTAAACTTCTGACCCACTGGGAATGTGATGAAAGAAATAAAAGCTGAAATAAATCATTCTCTCTACTATTATTCTGACATTTCACATTCTTAAAATAAAGTGGTGATCCTAACTGACCTAAGACAGGGATTTTTTACTAGGATTAAATGTCAGGAATTGTGAAAAACTGAGTTTAAATGTAATTGGCTAAGGGCGTATGTAAATTTCCGACTTCAACTGTATATATGATATGAGTAATGTAAGATATGTAAATATTATTAAAGTGGCATTGTTTAAAGTGACTAGTGATCCATTTATTGAAGTGGGCAGTTATTGAGTCTCAGTGTAGGCAGCAGCCTCTCTGAGTTAGTGCTTGCTGTTTAGCAGTCTGATGGCCTTGAGATAGCTGTTTTTCAGTCTCTCAATCCCAGCTATGATACACCTGTATTGACCTCGCCCTTCTGGATGGTAGCGGTGTGAACAGGCAGTGGCTCGGGTAGTTGTTGTCCTTGATGATCTTTTCGGGCCTTCCTGTGACATCGGGTGGTGTAGGTGGCACGGAGGGCAGGTAGTTTGCACCCGGTGATGCGTTGTGCAGACCGCACCATACTCTGGAGCGCCTTGCGGTTGTGGGCGGTGCAGTTTCCGTACCAGGCAGTGATACAGCCCGACAGGATGCTCTCTATTGTGCATCTGTAAAAGTTTATCAGGGTTTTGGGTGACAAGCCAAATTTCTTCAGCCTCCTGAGGTTTAAGAGGCACTGTTGCGCCTTCTTCACCACACTGTCTGTGTGGGTTGGCCATTTCAGTTTGTCTGTGATGTGTACGCCAAGGAACTTAAAACTTTCCACCTTCTCCACTGCTGTCCCTTCGATGTGGATAGGGGGGGTGCTCCCTCTGCTGTTTCCTGAAGTCCACAATCGTCTCCTTTGTTTTGTTGACATTGAGTGAGAGGTTGTTTTCCTGACACCACACTCCTATTGCCCTCACCCCCTCCCTGTAGACTGTCTCGTCGTTGTTGGTAGTCCCAGCCCACTACTGTTGTGTCGTGTGCAAACTCGAGGATTGAGTTGGAGGCGTGCACGGCCACGCAGTCGTGGGTGAAAAGGGAGTACAGGAGGGGGCTGAGCACGCACCCTTGTGGGGCCCCAGTGTTGAGGGTCAGCAAAGTGGAGATGTTGTTCCTTCATCCACCTGGGGGCAGTCCGTCAGAAAGTCCAGAACCGAATTGCACAGGGCGGGGTTGAGACCCAATGCCTCCAGCTTGATGATGAGCTTGGAGGATACTATGGTGTTGAATGCTGAGCTTTAGTCAATGAAAGCATTCTTACATAGGTATTCCTCTTGTCCAGATGGGATAGGGAAGTGTGCAGTGTGATGGCGATTGCATCCTCTGTGGACCTGTTGGGGCGGTATGCAAACTGAGGTGGGTCTAGGGTGGCCGATACGGTGGAGGTGATATGATCCTTAGACAGTCTCTCATAGCACTTCATGATGACATAAGTGAGTGCTACGGGGCAGTAGTCATTTAGTTCAGTTATCTTTGCCTTCTCGTGCACAGGAACAATGGTGGCCATCTTGAAGCATGCTGAGACAGCAGACTGGGACAGGGAGCGATTGAATGTCTGTAAACACACCAGCCTGCTGGTCTGCGCATGCTCTGAGGACGCGGCTAGGGATGCCGTCTGGGCCAGCAGCCTTGCGAGGGTTAACACGTTTAAATGTTTTACTCACGTCGGCCACAGAGAGGGTGGGGCGCAGTCGTTGTTAGCGGGTCGCGACGGTGGCACTGTATTATCCTCAAAGCAGGCAAAGAAGGTGTTTAGTTTGTCTGGAAGCGTGACGTCGGTGTCCGTGACGTGGCTGGTTTTCTTTTTGTAGTCTGTGATTTCCTGTAGACCCTGCCACATACGTCTCGTGTCTGAGCCGTTGAATTGCAACTCCACTTTGTCCCTGTACCGGCATTTCACTTGTTTGATTGCCTTGCGGAGGGAATAACTCCACTGTTTATATTAAGCCATATTGCTAGACCTCTTTCCATGGTTAAATATGGTGGTTTGCTCTTTCAGTTTTGCGTGAATGCCGCCATCCATCCACGGTTTCTGGTGAGGGTAGATTTTAATACTACATTCCACTACATTAATACTATATTAATACTACATTCCACTACATTAATACTACATTTCTAAAGAAAATACATTTTCCCCTCACACCCAAAAGTACTGGTTACATTTGGAATGTTTAGCAGACAGTAAAATGGTTCAATTCACACTCTTATCAAGAAAACATCCCTGGTCGTCCCTACTGCCTCTGATCTGGCTGTCACGCCCTGACCTTAGAGACCCTTTTAATGTCTCTATTTGGTTTGGTCAGGGTGTGATTTGGGGTGGGTATTCTATGTTCTTTAGTTCTATTATTTGTATTTCTATGTTTTGGCCGGGTAGGGTCCTCAATCAGGGACAGCTGTCTATCGTTGTCTCTGATTGAGAACCATACTTAGGTATCCCTTTTTCCCACCTGTCTGTGTGGGAGGTTGACTGTGTTTGTGGCACATTGCCCTTTAGCTTCACGGTTGTTTTGGATTGTTTATTGTTTTTGTCGGCGTCATAATAAATAAAGGAATATGTACGCTCACCACGCTGCACATTGGTCTACTTCTGTTGACAGCCGTGACACTGGCAGACTTCCTAAACATAAATGCTTCGTTTGTAAATTATGTCTGAGTGTTAGAGTGTGCCCCTGGCTATCCATAATATAAAAAATATAAAAAATATAAAAAATCATGCCGTCTGATTTGCCTAATATAAGGAATGTGAAATGATTTATACTATTACTATTACTTAAGTATATTTTAGCAATTACATTTACTTTTGATACTTAAGTATCTTTAAAACCTAATACTTTTAGACTTTCACTAAAGTTGTATTTTACTGTGTGACTTTCACTTTTACTTGAGTTGTTTTCAAATAAGGTATCTTTACTTTTACTCAAGATTGACAATTGTGTACTTTTTCCACCACTGGTTTCCAGGCAACCATCTGAATAAGAACTGAAAACCTTGACAACTTGAATTTCATCTGTCATGCTGAGGTAGAGAAATTAGTCTACACAAGGGACATTCAATCAATCAATTGGATTTAATAAAGGCGTTGTCACAAAGTGCTTTACAGACACCCAGCTTAAAATCCAAAAGAGCAAGCAACGCAGAAGCAAAAGCACATGCTACTTTGTCAACAGGGGTACGGGACATGCTAGCACGACTGATGAAATCAGGTCAGGGGTACGGGACATGCTAGCACGACTGATGAAATCAGGTCAGGGGTAGCGGGACATGCTGCACGATGATGAAATCAGGTCAGGGGTACGGGACATGCTAGCACGACTGATGAAATCAGGTCAGGGGTACGGGACATGCTAGCACGACTGATGAAATCAGGTCAGGGGTACGGGACATGCTAGCACGACTGATGAAATCAGGTCAGGGGTACGGGACATGCTAGCACGACTGATGAAATCAGGTCAGGGGTACGGGACATGCTAGCACGACTGATGAATCAGGTCCATGGGGTACGGGACATGCTAGCACGACTGATGAAATCAGGTCAGGGGTCCGGGACATGCTAGCACGACCGATGAAATCAGGTCAGGGGTACGGGACATTTTTTTATTTATCTAGGCAAGTCAGTTAAGAACAAATTCTTATTTGTAATGACGGCCTAGGAACAGTGGGTTAACTGCCTTGTTCAGGGGCAGAATTACATATTTTTACCTTGTTAGTGCTTGGGGACATTGCTTATGTAACGTGTATGCTGGGAGTCGGGAAGCAAGTTCAGGGAGTGCATATTGAATAATAAATAGAACATAATACAAAAACAAGAAACACGAAAAGCGTACAGACCTGAAACACAGAGTCAATGACGCCTAGGGAAAGAACCAAAGGGAGTGATAGTTATAGGGAAGGTAATCAGGAAGGTGATGGAGTCCAGGTGAGTCTCATGAGGCGCTGGTGTGCGTAACGATGGTGACAAGTGTGCGTAATAATAAGCAGACTGGCGACCTCGAGCGCCGGAGACAGTACACCCTCCCTGAAGCACGGCCCCAGCCGCAGGACACCGATCAGAGGGACGGTCCCGGGGACCAGACCGATCGCTTCTGCTGAGGTGCGGGAGCCTGACGAGCCGGTTGAGGCATGGGAGCCTGACGAGCTAGCTGAGGCATCCTTGGTAGCCTTGGCCACAGATGCTTCACGGGCCAACCGAGTCTTGTAAGCCCGACGAGCCGGCTGTGGCATGGAAGCCCAACGATCCGGCTGAGAATTGGAAGCCCAACGATCCGGCTGAGAATTGGAAGCCCAACGATCCGGCTGAGGCATGGAAGCCCAACGATCCGGCTGAGAATTGGAAGCCCAACGATCCGGCTGAGGCATGGAAGCTCAACGAGCCGGCTGAGGCATCCCCGGTTGCGAAACCCAGACGTCACCTACAAAACAAAAATAAACTCCATGATGCTCCCCTTTGGTGAGGTGTTATTCTGTAACACGTACGCTGGGAGTTGGGAAGCAAGTTCAGGGAGTGCAAATTTAATAATAAATAGAACAAGGACCACGAAAAGCGCACAAACAAGAAACACGAAAAGCACACAGACATGAAACACATAAACAGAGTCAATGACACCTAGGGCGCCCTGCTCCCACTCTTCCCCCCTGGCGCTCGAGGGCGTCAGGCTCCCTGCTCCCACTCTTCCCCCCTAGCGCTCGAGGGCGTCAGGCTCCCACTCTTCCCCCCTGGCGCTCGAGGGTGCCCTGCTCCCGCTCATCCCCCCTGGCGCTCGAGGGTGCCCTGCTCCCGCTCATCCCCCCTGGCGCTCGAGGGTGCCCTGCTCCCGCTCATCAGACCTGGCGCTCGAGGGCGTCAGGCTTCCTGCTCCCACTCTTCCCCCCTGGCGCTCGAGGGCGCCCTGCTCCCGCTCATCCCCCCTGG
>NW_019942752.1:140817-160098 GCF_002910315.2 Salvelinus sp. IW2-2015 | reverse complement strand
GGCAGCGATGACTCCCATTCAACCATGTTTTGCTTACACACTACTGCAGGAAAACCCCACGTCATCTGCCGTGTGCGAAGCTGAGGGTTTGACTGTTCACGACTCAGGCCGCGCGCCAGGAGACTCCATATTGTAAATATGGTCATAGCTACTGCCCAAATAACTTCATCAGAGCTCTCAATTCCAGGAGAACTGCAAGGACCCACAAAATGGTAGATAACCACGTATTCCACCAAACCGTCAACGAGTGAGTCTCTCTGCACTAGCGGTCTCCGCTACTGAAACGCAATAGAATTAGGATGAAAGCGGCTTGTAGAAGTCCCCTTGCGAAAGAATATAAAACTCAACAGACCGTGTAACGAACAACTGAGTATAATGAATCCAGGTGCCAAAGCGTGAATGCCTGGCGCTCGAGCATGGTAATCTGGGATCGCCGTACCCCCCTACCGCAAACTGGTCTGCTTACTGGTTTGCAAAATTATAATCTGGAAGTCGTATGTGCTTATATTCACACGCGCCCTTACAAATCAACAAGTAAATCAAAAAAAAAACATTAATAACAATAGATATCATTCCTATTGTATAGTAACACCCACATCTATATTTGCACGTCTCCCTGGCTTGCTCGAGTAGGCACCCTTAGCCGTCCGAATATCCCTGACCTGCCTGTCTTTCCTACTTAGGGCCTTTTCGTGCGCTAAACTCCACTCCTAACATCTCTGTATAACCATAGCGTCATCGAAACACACAGCAACGCACCAAACCAAACGCCAAACAGTAGAGATTTCTGCATTCGACACAAGAACGGAATTGTCACATCGGGTTCCTCTTTCAGGAGAGTCATGTACGTAGGGAGGCTCATGAAGCCAGATGATGGCAGGTGTCTCTTACCCGCAGGAGGAAAAAAAAGAACAGAAAAAAATGTGCCTTCCCCTCACCTTCTTTGTGAGTCTGGCGAAGACTTCATCCACTTCACATGGCCGATGTTGTCTTGAGCTAGGCAGCGTGGGAAAGTATCGCCTGGATACCGTATCCAGGCCTGGGCAATGACCCCTGATCCATGTCTCCACATAGCCTCCTCATTGCCCTGTAGAAGAGGTATGCCGTTGGTGGGACTGGCGATCATTCACCTTCCAAACACCATGCCAGATGAATTTTCAATGACTCAGAACGGAGAGTTGGGGGGAGATTGAGTGCGATGAGAAGTGGCGACGTATGAAACCAATTGCAGACCACAACAGCCCTGGTGGAAACTACATTGTCCCAGATGATAACGTACCTGGCTGCTCTGGACGCTGGTCATATGGGATGAGTCTGTTGTGGAGGGTGTCCGAATATGTGTTATTGTGTGCAGTGTTGTTTATGGGCTAGGAATTGTCATGCATGGTGAAGGACGCGTTTTGACTAATAGTCTGCACACATTGTTTATGTTGCCACCAAGTTGTCCCGGGACGTTGATGATGGCACGGTGTTCATCGATCAGGGGTCATGATATTTCTGCCGCGGCCCCTTGTTTTTGCAAGGTTGAAACCTGCCTCGTCCACATATATTAGCTCATGATGCACTGCATCTGCTTCTAGCTCCATGACTCTCTGAAAGAGACAKGACAATGTAGCACAGTAGGAAAAGACAGGGATCAGTCAATATGATGTAGCACCATACACTTCCAGATGCAGTACCWATSSTAGGATAGTARAGCTTACCTGCACWTATTCATATCTCAGTTGTTTTACACGGTCTGAGTTTCTTTRGAAGGGGACTCTGTACAGCTGCTTCATCCTAATTCWATTGCGTTTCAGTAGACGAGACCGTGCAGAGAGACTCACTCTGTTGACGTTGTGGAATACGGTGTTATCTACCATTTTGTGGTCCTGCAGTTCTCTGAGTCTGATGAAGTTATTTGCATTGACCATATTTACAATATGGGTCTCCTGCTCTGAGGTGAACAGTCAACCTCTTCCACCAGATACTGGTTTTCTTGCAGTTGTGTAAAAACATTTGAATGGTTTCAGTGATCCTTCTCATTATGAACGTACAGTACATATAACTGTACCAGTAAGACTCCAGCACTTAGTTACTTACCGGTTCTCATTTTGAAATATTCGGATGATACCTGCAACAGTATAGCTGCTCAGATTTGGTTGAACCCGTTGCCCAGCCTCCCTCATGCTCATCCCATCATTGACAACATGGTCAACCACAGTCACTGTGATTTCATCACTTAATGTGTTCCTGACTCCCTCTTCCCCTTCCTACTTCCTCCTCCTCCTCTTACTTCTTCACCTCCTCGTCCTCCTCTTCCTCATCCTCCTGTAGTTCTCACCCCTCTTACTCTGTTCAATATTGGCCTCCATTGTTGTTCAAACCAAATGGTTACCTGTGGCCTATTTATAGTGCTGAAGCTCTGATTTGTAACTGAACTCAGTATCTAAAAGTGTTTTTACATGAGTCAATGTGGAAAGGCAATTGGCGAAATAGTGTAGCAACGTAGAGACCAATGTTCACAGTTTTGCCACAAGTGTGATATAAAATTACAACCTGAGTGTAAAGCAGAGAATGTGCATTCAGTTTGGCAACACTTGGTAAATGGATTGGCTACAAGTCTTAATGGTTTCAGAGATAGTGCTTCAATAATCACTATTAGTGTTTCAGCATTCAGAAAAAAAACTGTAATCAGCACAACAGTTTTCAGCTTTGCTAACATAATTGCAAAAGGGTTTTCTAATGATCAATTAGCTAATCCAAGTTTATCATTTTAAAAGGCTAACACAATGTGCCATTGGAACACAGGAGTGATGGTTGCTGATAATGGGCCTCTGTACACCTATGTAGATATTCCATTTAAAATCAGCCGTTTCCAGCTACAATAGTCATTTACAACATTAACAATGTCTGCACTGTATTTCTGATCAATTTGATGTTATTTTAAAAATGGACAATTTTTGGGGGATTTTCTTTCAAAAACAAGGACATTTCTAAGTGACGCAACACTTTTGAACGGTAGTGTATATACCATATAGAGGTATGCTTCAGAACCAAGTGCACAATTAGTTTGTGCATCACTATTTTGAACTGTGATCAGTCAGACCTACTGTCATACAGTACGTCTTGAATGAATTGACCTTTTCCAAAAACATATCAGTCATTTTGATTGTCTTTTTCGTCTACTTTTCTTTTCTTCCTAGAGTCCATTGTACTGCGTCTCCTCACCCTTTATTGACTTGTCTTTTTTTCTTCCATTGGCCTTTTCAGCCCCTCTTATCTCCTTTTCTACTGTCTGTGGTTTATCTTGAAGCACTCAATGTGCAGTGGCGCTTTGCATTTCTCACAGGCATAGGTAGTGCGTTTGTCACAATGACGACTTCTCTGGAACCGGTGCATCGCGTTGATTGGGCAGTGAGAAGCTTTGTCATATCTTACCTGATCTTCAACAGTAGCAGCCAGTAGAGATCTCCTTCCGTGGCTCAGTGGTATCGTGCCAAACTTTTGCATAAGAGACTGTGCCACTATCCGTGAAGAGGTGAGCAGGTCGATGGTCCCTCCCATAACGTCTCTGTAAAATAAATGGCTGTTTACGAGTGCACTGTTAAGAGACCATGCAAAGATGGGCCACCACCACTTCTTAGACCAGATTGAGACATGATATCTTGAAACCTGTAGGTCGTGAAGGTCAACACCACCCATGTGCTCATTGAGTCGGTCGATGCATTTTGGTGGTGGGACTTTGTCAAAGACACTTGTTCCATCTCTAGCCAGCGGTCTCAATGTAATTCTCCTCCATGTTTGTTACCACTGTGACAATGTTATTGTCTTTCCAATGGACCAGCAACTTGTCTCCTTGGGTCAGAACCTCAGAAGTTCCCCGGTGTAACATCATGAAGTCTTTCTGTGGCTTGAATGGGACATCAAAACAGACGGTTTTGTTCCTCGTCGTTCCAGACTTCCCATATACTCTTTTTGTCATTACATCGACGGGGTGCAAGCTAAGTGAAGAGGTTAGGTCATGAAGGAACTTGCAACCTTGAGGCACCTGAGATTGCTCTGCAAGACCGAGAACAACACTGGGTGCCTGACCCAGCCCAGTCTCAGGGAGGAGAGTGTGGGATCCACCATATGGCTCCATGTGATACATGTAACCACTGGGTGAGGCAAGGCTCCATAGCTTGTAACCAAACCGGATTGGTTGACCTCTTATGAATTGCTTACATCCATGTCGGCCATAGTATCAGATCACGCTCTCATCCACGGACAGCCATTCCTGAAATGGCATGACTGATTGAGCTGGGAGAAGATGGGCCTAACCTTAAAAAAAAAAATGGTTGTCAGTGATCTTTGTGTTGTCAACCACATGAACTGAGGTCGTTATTTTATCAAAGCGATTTCTCCGCATTTGCATCTGAAATGCTTTCATTGTGTACATCACTGTCAAGTGCCCAGTACATGTGTCTTCTWGGAACAGAGCTGTACCCAGATGGGGATCCCATAGAATGTAAGTAGCTCATCCATACTCAGACACAGTTGCTTGTCCTTGGTCTGGATGGAGTAGAGGTTGGACATTTCAACGGTGATCTCTGTTAGGGTGGGTGGATACAGATAGTCGGAAAACATCCATTGGGTTCAGGTATTATTTTTTTTAAATGGCAATTTTAACTGAAAAGTAAAAAAAAATCAAAATATTATTATGACTGATGGGATTTAATAAATTAAGGTTCCATGGATTGATGAGGAATGGAAAACTGTTATGGTTTAAGGAGATGGCTAAAGGAGTGGCTAATACAATGCCTTGCAAAAGTGTAAGTCGCTCTGGATAAGAGCGTCTGCTAAATGACTTAAATGTAATGTAAATGTAAGTATTCATCCCTCTTGGTGTTTTTCCTATTTTGTTGCATTACAACATGTCATTTAAATTGATTTTTATTTGGATTTCATGTAATGGACACACATAAAAGAGTCCAAATTGGTGAAGCGAAATCAAAAAATAGAACCTGTTAAAAAAATTCTAAAACATTAAAAACTGAAAGGTGGTGCGTGCATATGTATTCACCCCCTTTGCTATGAAGCCCCCAAAATATTATCTGATGCAACCAATTACCTTCAGAGTCACATCATTTGTTAAATAAAGTCCACATGTGTGCAATCTAAGTGTCACATGATCTGTCACATGATCTCAGTATATATACACCTGTTCTGAAAGGCCCAAAAATGCCAAGGGGGGTGAATACTTTCGCAAGCAACTGTATCCGATGCACTACTGGYGCCTTGACATCTTCAAGTTCAACCCAGCAACGTTCAGGAGATCCTGAAACACTTTATTCTTCTCCTGGGCCTGTACCGATGAAACATCCCGAAGCCTARATTAGTGGCTGACCCTGGCCGTAACCCATTCTCAGAGAGTGTCTCAGGGAYAGTTGGGATATTTCCAATTCACACATATGTATAAAACACACTTGTACATGTGTGAAATATGACAAATATAAGCACCTAACTATTGTTTTATTATAGTGTTCTACTCTGCTCTACTCTGTTCTACTTTACTCAGCTCGGTTCTGCTCTGTTCTCCGGCTCTGTTTCCTCATTTTTGGCAACACCCTGTGACTCATATCCAGCTCCTAGAAGTTCAACATGGGATGTATCCCAAACGGCACCCACCTGCCTATAAAGTTCACTACTTATGACCAGGGCCCATACGGCTCTGGTCAAAAGTAGTGTACTATATAGGGAATAAGGTGCCATTTGTGATGCAATCATTGTTATTAGTTCAGTCATTATGTACCCTTAACTCCCCCCTACACAAAGCCTGCTGTTGGCTAACTTTGGCAAATGCTACCATTATATCAGAAACAGAACTATAAACATTCAGTGGCCAGTTTATTAGGTACACCCATCGAATACCGAATCGGACTCCCACTTTGCCTCCAGAACAGCGTGAATTATTCGGGGCATGGATTCTACAAGGTGTGGCGTTCAAAGGCTGTTCAATTGGTTTCAAGGGACCTAACGTGTGCCAGGAAAACCCATTTCTGAAATACTAGATCTGCCACCCCTGGCACCGATGATCATACCACGCTCTTCAGTCACTTAGGTTACTCGTTTTTCCCATTACAACGTTTAATCCAACAGTAACTGAATGTCTCTATGCCTGTCTGACTGTTTTATATAGCAAGCCACGTGACTCACTGTCTGTAGGAGCGATCCATTTTCGTGAATGGGTGGTGTACCTATTAAACTGGCCAGTGAGTATTCACATGAAATCCACATGATGAAATTCATATGAAGTACAGTATTTATGCCCCAGACAACATAAATATAGAGATTTTATGTGGACCAACAAAATAATGATTTATATCCTATATGTTTCTCATCAGCATTTATGTAGTGTTTTCTTYAGTATAATTCGACTTCTGATAATTTTGTCATGAGCAAACAGTATTATCAATGACGCAATACATTGCCTAGGCAGGGCACTGCAGGGCAGGGCAAACTAACCCGACWATCTGTAGTCGTGAAATACTGGCACAAACACACAGCACAAGTAAAATCATAGCTTCATCTGCTGCTACCTTACATTATCCTAGAAACAAATACTACAGCCTATGTGTCTTTATAGTGTGTTATGGTCTGTACAGTTACTCTGTCACGTTTTACCCCCCCCATACAACACATTCGCACAAAACAGCACTGTGTCGTGAATAGTGAATTCCAACCACTGACAGACATTCTCTCTGATGAAGCAGACATTGTGYACGGGGGCCTTTTAGGCATCTGCAAGACGTGAATATAGAGGCATATTCAGGTTCCATTGCCGGATAACAAAATGACTGTGTCTAAAACTGTTTTTTCGCTCGTCGTGACAAGTCATTTCAGTAGTCGGTTTCACAAGGCTTCTTCTGCTCCAGGTGTATCTATTCAAGCGAGACACTTCACATTTTGTTTCACAAGTTATGCAATTCAATTCAGGAAGACTCCTGAACATCTAATCAAATGGCTACCCAGACTATTTGCATTTCCCCCCCCCCTTCTACGCTGCTGCTACTCTCGGTTTATTATCTATGCATAGTCACTTTAATAACTCTACCTACATATACATAATTACCTAGACATCGGAGCCCCCGCACATTGACTCTGTACCGGTACCCCGTGTATATAACCTCCACATTGACTCTGTACCGGTACCCCGTGTATATAACCTCCACATTGACTCTGTACCGGTACCCCGTGTATATAACCTCCACATTGACTCTGTACCGGTACACCGTGTATATAACCTCCACATTGACTCTGTACCGGTACACCCTGTATATTGCCCCGCTATTGTTATTTTACTGCTGCTCTGTAAATATTTGTTATTCTTATCTCTTAATTCAAATACAATTTGAATTCAATTTAACTTTATTTATCCCACCAGGGGCAATTCCCACTGCACACCCTTATACCAGCATTATGCTCCATTTACCATTGTGAGTGTTCATCACATCCAGATTGAATGTGGAGCTGAATTGTGCAACATACCGTGAGAAGAGAGGCATGGCGATAAGACAGGAGAGAGACACAGCTGATCCTAGCATCCTGCTCCCCGTTTCAGATTKCACTGTACCCTCTAATGCCCAGTCAACAGACTGTGAGAAGAGGGGCATACAGATAGGAGAGAGAGACACACAGCTGCATACAGAGATCGGCAGCCAGATGCTGAGAGGAAAGAACATTCCAGAGTCTCCACCAATGCCACTACACTCTGCCAGGCCCGGACACACACACGGATATAAAAACACACGCACGCATGTATATACACACACACACACTATGCAGTGCACTACTGTTGACCAGGGCCCATGATGCACTGCCATGCGGTTCTCTTGACCAGATCTTTTCCACATCCTGGACTGGCAGTCATTACTCTACTGGACTTCCTGACCTGACTTTACTTCCTGTGGCATAGCCCTGCAGACTACACAAAAGTCTGGATGTGTGTGTGTGTGTGTCATAAATGTATGCAGCCTATCAGGAGCATTGGATGGTCATGGTTTACCATCTGGTACTGATCGATAGAGAGCATCGGCAATGCCAAGGAGGAGCTTGGGTACTCTAATGCCTTCAAATCAAAATCACCTTTCATTTGTCACACGCGCCGAATACAACAGTGAAATGCTTAGTCACAAGCCCTTAACCAACAATGCAGTCCAAGAAAGTGTTTGTGTGTCTGTGTATGTGTATGTGCGTGTTGTGTGTGTGTGTGTGTGTGTATATGTGTGTGTGCTCATAGATCAGCCAGCTCTGATAACCACGTTAATGGTTGACTTCCATCCTAGTAATACTGTAGGTTGCTCTTTGGATCTGTGCTCTGGTAAACAGACTGCCAATAACCTAGAGCTATTTTCAAGTGACACGCTCCAAACACATTGTTAAATTTGCTGTGGCTGGCTGGGTCACATGGGCTGGCAGATGACTGGGTCATAGTCATTTGGCGTCAAATGGAAAAAAGCGGACTGAAACACGGAAGAAAGCGGACTGAAAACAGGGCAGTACTAGCTACCTCAACTTCTCCAATAAGAAACACTTTTTGGGTTTTCTGTTGCAAAGTGTTTCGCTTCGGGGAGCACTAATGAATACGACCCAGGCTTGAACATGAACACACTACTGATGTGTTCTGTTCTCATTGGTTCTTCAGTGGAGGGTTTGTGTGAAACACACACTAGAGTTGCAAAGGTTCCAACTTCCCAACATTCAACCACAGGACCTACTGTCAGAGTCCCTGTTAGTCATTAGTAGTTTACTGTCACTGTTGCAGAGGTTCTTCAAACTATCAACCACAGCTGCTTTAGAAAATGGTAACTCTGACCCCGCGGTAACTCTGACCTAATGGTAACGCTGACCCTGTGAGTCAGTAGCAGCAGGCTACACAGTCAGGCGTGATCAGGCCAACCCAACTCAGGAGTCATGACACAAAGAGTATAGTGAGAGCTGGATGTGTGCGTGTCAACAGTCACCCTCACCCAAAAAAAAGCCAGGGAGGAGCATTCTTACTTAAAGACAATTAAACTGCAATTACCAGAAAACAACACGTTTGACATGTTCCATGAAACGAGAGATAAGAGGTAAACAATGTTACTATTATTAAAATATTTATTAGTGGGGTTAGAATAGGTGCTGACATGTCTCTTATGACGTCAGAGTATACTACAAAGACTCTATGACAGCCTGGCTACATACTCTTATGTTCCCACCATGGCATTGACTTTGGGACGAGTTCATTGGACAGGACAGATACGTCTATCAAATATGTAAAATAAAATAAAAAAGAATGAAAAAGTAGTAAAACAACTGTTCTAATTTACTCAAAACACACTTAAATATCATCATGGGCACGTAGTTATCAGAACACTTTACCTGCGGTGCTGATAGAGGTAGGACTGTGTCACAAATGGACCCATATTCCCTATGGTTCCTGGTCAAAAGTAGTGCACTATATAGGGAATAGGTTGCCATTTGGAATGCAACCATGTCAGCACTTTCTGCAGTGTGATAGTGAGTGTTATTTGCCAGTTAGTCTAGTGTGGAAATTACTGTTTGCCCTCCACACGTTAAGTATAATGTTTGCTTAGGAAGTCTCGGCAAATCTCGGAGGATACCCTCACAGTGTAGCTGACACACACATGCACGCTCGCACGGGAAAAAATATTACTGGGGTAAAATGCTGAAAACCAGAAACATACCAGTTTTCAAGTTATAATACAAGGGACAAGTGTATTCATGTATACAGGAGTTCATTGATATAGATCATGATAGACATCAGAAATAAGCATCAGATGTTATAGATAGCTAATAGGTCTGTATTAATCGTTTCAGTAGATAGAACAATCAGATCTATAGATAGCCAGGATCAAGTATAATGCATAGATGTATTATAGATCAGGCTATACATCAGTTAAATCATCAGTTAAGTAGCATCAGTTCAGGAGATAGTATGGATTACATCAGAGTCGTATGGATAGCATCAGGATCTGATATAACATCAGTCTCAGTAGATAGCATTCCAGTCCTTATTAGATAGCATCAAGTTCAGAGATAGTGAGATAGCATACAGATGTATAGATAGCATCAGGTCTGTTCATCAGTGCAAAGATAACAGTCGAAACAGTTCAGGAAATGTAGATAGCATGAGCGTTCTATAAGATAGTATCACTCTGATATAAATCAACGTCACGAGATAGTGAGATAGCATCAGACATCTGTATAACATCAGTTCGTTGTAGAACGTACGATAGCACCAGTAAGAGCCTTACAAAAGCTTTTACCAAAACCATTTGTTTTTAGTCCAGCCCTAACAAGCAGACGTGTGTAAAGAGCGTTGGCCAGTGTATTTCAGGGGCCAGCGTAGGTCTGTTCGGCCATTGTTGTTTAGTGGCGCGTTGCTAAACAAGTGCTCACCAAGCTAGGATATGTACAGTCACATGCGGGTGTTTTGGTTGGTGACAAGTCCCTGAGGCAACACTTGGCATTTCCTTTTAACTCAAACTAACAGTATACTACATACCAGGCTGAACCCTACAGTATACCTACACCAGGCGAACCAGTACTACACAGCCTGACCCACATATCTACACCGGACCATATACAGTGACCCACTTGATATAACACACCAGATGACCATAAACCACGCTGAACTAATTACTAACAGCAACCACGATACTACCAGTAACTCAGAACTACCAATGACCTACGTATACTACACCCAGAACAACCTACGTATCACCCAGACTGAAACCTACAGTATACTACACAGACTGAACCCCAGACTACAAGATGAACTCGTAACTCACGACTGATAACGTATACTACCTAACCATAATTACACAACAGACACCTAGTACATCCAGACACCTACAGTATACTACACCAGAGTGAATACCGCTACAGTATATACAACACAGACAAGCCTGACAGTAACCACACGAGCTACGATATACTACCAGACTGAACGTCCCAGACAGTATACTACACCAGAGCTGATACCCTAGACACGACATGAACCACTACTACCAGACTGAACAGATCTACCAGACCGTATACTGACACCAGAGTCTTGAACCTACGTTGACACTGATCGACCTGATCATACACCAGACTGACCCTCAACGAGTATCACTACACCAGACTTGAAACCCCTACGTACTTACACCAGGACCTGAAACCCACGCAGTATACTACTCCAGACTGAACCCCCAACCTAGTATACACCAGAACTGAACCCTACGAGTATTACATACAACCAGATCTGAACCGCCTACAGTATCACTACACGAGGACTGAACCCTACAGTATACTACAGCCAGATCGAAACCCTAATATGACTACTACCAGACGACACCCCAACCAAGTATAGCTTACACCAGACTGGACCCACAGTATACTATACCAGACTGAACCCCCACATGTATACTACACCAGACCTGAACCCTACAGTTACTACACAGATAACACTTCTAAGACTCTAACCCTACAGTAATACTCACCATAGAACTCCCGACGACCCTAGTAGTATACTAACTACACCAGACTGGAGCGTGGAGGAGAGATACCCACAGTGAACCTTACAGATCGCGTGGAACAGGGTAGGGTGAAAGCGGGAGTGTGATATACACGCTGAACCTCGTATGGAGTGTAACGACAGCTGAAGGTGAGGAGGCATGTGGTTACGGGGGATGGGGATGCGGGAGGCAGAGGGGACAACCTGGATAAACGTGAACCCAACCCCTTACAGTATACTACACCAGCTGGAACCCCACAGTATACTACTACAGACTGACCCTTACAGCTCTCACCGATGACCCGAGTTATACTCACCAACTGACCCAAAGAACTACACTGAACAACTATCTACACCAGATGACAGTCCATCACCAGACTGAACCCTGAACAGTTTATACACACGGGAACCCACCCCGGTATACAGCCCCAGTCTTGAGACGGACCCAAGATTCCACTGAACCAGTATCTAACCAGACTAACCTACAGTTATACAACACCACTGAACCTACACGTATACTTACAACAACAGACTGCACCCTACATATCTATACAGACTGAACCCCAACCACAACAGTAATATCTAGACCGAGACTGAACCCTACAGTATACTATATCCAAGACTGTGAACCACTCCCTAAATACCACACACCCCTACAGTTATATACTACACAAGGCTGTGAACCTGTATCGGTGTCTGTAGTCCTGGTACTGTAGTCGTCGGGTTGGGGTGATCAGTTGGTCTGTTCCTGTCGGTCCAGTCTGGCGTCTCGTGGGTCAGTCTGGTGTGTCTACTGTCGGGTTCAGTCCTGGTGTAGTTATGTAGGTGTTCAGTCTGGTGTAGTATCTGTGGGGTGTACGTCGGTATGAGTATCCTGTGGGTTCGTCTGGTGTGTTCTGTAGGGTTGGGGTTTCATTGTGGCTGGTGTAGTAACTGTCAGGGTTTCAGTCTGGTGTAGTAATACTGTAGGGTTCGTCTGGTGTAGTATACTGTGGGGTTCAGATCTGGGTGTAGTAATACTGTGGGGTCAGTCTGGTGTAGCTAACGCGGGGTTGGGGTTCAGTCTGGTTGTAGTAATACTGTAGGGCTAGGTCTGAGTTAGTATATGCAGGTTCAGTCCTGGTGTGTAATACTGGAGTCAGGGTGTTATCTAGGTTCTTGGTGAGTATACTGTAAGGGTTCAGTCTGGTGTATCTGTGGGGTTGCAGTCTGGTCATATATATACGTAGGGTCAGTCTGGTAGTAGTATCTGTAGGGTTGGGTGTTCAGTCTGGTGTAGTATAACTGGGGGTTCAGTCTGGGTCGTAGATACTGTAGGTTCAGGTCCCTGGTGTAGTATCTGCGTAAAGGGTTTGGGGTTCAGTCTGGTGTAGTTACTGTAGGGTTCAAGATACTGTTGGTTGGGTTCAGTCGAGTATACTGTTAGGGTTGGGTACTGAGGGTTAGTCTTGAGATACGTAGTTCCTTGTGTAGGTATACTGGGGTCGTCTGTGGTATTACGTAGGTAGTCTGGTGTAGTATACGTGGAGCTGTGATATGGTAGTTCAGTCTGGTTGTAAGTATATGTAGGTTAGCCTGGTGTACTGTAGGTCAATCTGGTAGTATGTAGGGTCCTATGTACTGTAGTGGGGTTCGCCTGTATAAGTACTGTAGGGTGGTAGTATACTGTAGGGTTCAGTCTGGTGTACGTGTACTGTAGGGTTCAGTCTGGTGTAGTATACTGTAGGGTTCAGTCTGGTGTAGTATACTTGCTGTGGGTTCAGTCCGGTGTAGTATACTGTAAGGGTTCAGCCTGGTGATAGGTATCTGTAGGGTTCTAGTCTGGTAGTAGTATAGCTGTAGGGTTCAGTCTGGTGTAGTATACTGGGGTATGGGGTTCAGTCTGGTTAGTATACTGTAGGGTTCAGTCTGGTGTAGTATACTGTGGGTTCAGTCTGGTGTAGCATTACTGTAGGGTTCAGTCTGGTGTAGGTATACTGCAGGGTTTTCAGTCTGGTGTAGTATACTGTAGGGTGGTTCAGTCTTGGTGTAGTAAATACTGTAGGGTTCAGTCTGGTGTAAGGTATACTGTAGGGCTGGTGTGTATACAGTCATACTGTGAGTATACTGCGGTTCATCCTGGTGTAGTATACTCGGGTTCAAGTCTGGTGTAGTATACTGTGGGGTTCAGTCCTGGGTAGTAATACTGTGGGGTTCAGTCTGGTTAGTATACTGGTAGGGTTCAGAAAGCTGTGTAGTATAGCGTAGGTTCAGCCTGGTGTAGAACTGGTAGGGTTTCAGCCTGGTGTAGTATAGCCTGTATTGGAGTTAAAAGGATGCAGTGTGCTAGGGATGTCACAACTGTGGACTGATTATTGCTGGGGGGTGTGACACTGTATAGGCGACTAAACAGTGGGAAGCTACGGTGGGCCTGAATAACTGAAGCCTTTAGTTTCTTGTAGTGTTGGACTAAAACAATGGATTTGGATAAAATGCTTTTGTAGGCCTTACTGGTGCTATCTACGTGATCTACGAACTGATGTTATACGTCTTGGATGCTACTATACTATCTCTGAAATTGATAGTTATACAGACGTGATTATCCTATGCGTGAGCTATCTGCTATTTGAACTGATGTTATACACGGACCTGATGCTATCTGCACGAGTTATACGACCTGATCTATCTATACATCTGATGCTATCTACTATCTCCTGAACTGATGCTATCTATTAGATCTGATGCTATGCTAGCTGAACTGATGTATCAGATCCTGATGCTACTATACATCTGATGCTATCTAACTATTGCTGAACTGAAATCTTCTAGATCTGATGCTATATCCTGAACTGATGCTATCTATAGATCTGCGATCTCTACTGAACTGAATGTTATACAGACTGATACTATCTATAGATCTGATGCCTGTCCTACTATCTACAGAACTGTACATGTATACACTGTCCCTTGTAATTATGACTTGAAACTGGTATGTTTCTGGTTTATCAGCATTTTACCCCAGTAAATATTTTTTTCCCGTGCAGCGTGGCGATGTGTGTGTCAGCTACACTGTGAGGGTATCCTCCGAGATTTGCCGAGACTTTCCTAAGCAAACATGATACTACACTGTGGAGGGCAACAGTAATTTCCCACACTAGACTAACTGGCAAATAAACTACTATCACACTGCAGAAAGTGTGACTATGGTTGCATTCAAATGGCAACCTATTCCCTATATAGTGCACTACTTTTTGACCAGGAACCATAGGGAATATGGGTCCATTTGTGAACAGTCCTACCTCTATCAGCACCAGGGTAAAGGTGTTCTGATAACTACGTTGCCATGATGATATTTAAGTGTGTTTTGAGTAAATTAGAACAGTGTTTTTAACTATTTTTTCTATTTATTTTATATTTACATATTTGAATAGACGTATTCTGTCCTGTCCAATGAACTCGTCCAAAAGTCAATGCCATGGTGGGAACTAAGAGTATGTAGCCAAGGCTGTCATAGAGTCTTGTAGTACTCTGACGGTCATAAGAGACATGTCAGCACTATCTAAAACCCCACTAATAATCATTTTAATAATAGTAATTGTTACCATCTTATCTCTCATTTCCATGTGAAATGTCAAACGTGTTGTTTTCTGGTAAATTGCAGTATTAAATTGTCTTTAAGTAGCAATGGCTCCTCCCTGGCTTTTTTTGGGTGAGGTGCTGTGTTGACACGCACACATCCAGCTCTCACTATACTCCTTTGTGTCATGACTCCTGAGTTGGGTTGGCCCTGATCAGCTGACTGTGTAAGCCTGCTGCTACTACTACAGGGTCAGCGTTACATTAGGTCAGAGTTTTACCGCGGGGTCAGAGTTTACTTTTCTAAAGCAGCTGTGTGATAGTTTGAAGGAACCTCTGCAACAGTAAAACTACTAATGACTAACAGGGACTCTGACAGTAGGTCCTGTGGTTGATAGTTGGAACCTTTGCAACTCTAGTGTGTGTTTCACACAAACCCTCCACTGAAGAACCAATGAGAACAGAACACATCAGTAGTGTGTTCATGTTCAAGCCTGGTCGATTCATTAGTGCTCCCCGAAGCGAACACTTTGCAACAGAAAACCCAAAAAGTGTTTCTTATTGGAGAAGTTGAGGTAGCTAGTACTGCCCTGTTTTCAGTCCGCTTTCCGTTTCACCGTTTTTTGACGCCAAATGACTATGACCCAGTCATTGCCAGCCATGTGACCCAGCCAGCCACAGCAAATTTAACATGTGTTTGGAGCGTGTCACTTGAAAATAGCTCTAGGTTATTGGCAGTCTGTTTACCAGAGCACAGACAAAGAGCAACCTACAGTATTACTAGGATGGAAGTCAACCATTAACGTGGTTATCAGAGCTGGCTGATCTATGAGCTACACACACACACACACACACACACACGCACACATACACAACAGACACACAACACTTTCTTGGACTGCATTGTTGGTTAGGGCTTGTGACTAAGCATTTCACTGTTGTATTCGCGCTGTGACAAATGAAGGGATTTTGATTTGAAGGCATTAGAGTACCAAGCTCCTCCTTGGATTGCGATGCTCTCTATCGATCAGTACCAGATGGTAAACCATGACATCCAATGCTCCTGATAGGCTGCATACATTTATGACACACACACACACCATCCAGACTTTTGTGTAGTCGCAGGGCTATGCCACAGGAAGTAAAGTCAGGTGGAAGTCCAGTAGAGTGACATGCAGTCCAGGATGTGGAAAAGATCTGGTCAGAGAAAGCATGGCAGTGACATGGGCCCTGGTCACAGTAGTGCACTGCATAGTGTGTGTGTGTGATATACATGCGCGTGTGTTTTATATCCGTGTGTGTGTCCGGGCCTGGCAGAGTGTAGTGGCATTGGTGGAGACTCTGGAATGTTCCTCTCTCAGCATCTGGCTGCCGATCTCCTGTATGCAGCTGTGTGTCTCTCTCTCCTATCTGTATGCCCCTCTTCTCACAGTTCTGACTGCATTAGAGGTACAGTGTAATCTGAAACGGGGAGCAGATGCTAGGATCAGCTGTGTCTCTCTCCTGTTTATCGCCATGCCTCTCTTTCTCACGGTATGTTGCAATTCAGCTCCACATTCATCTGGATGTGATGAACATCACAATGGTAAATGGAGCATAATGCTGGTATAAGGTGTGCAGTGGGAATTGCCCCTGGGATAAATAAAGTTCAATTGAATTCAAATTGTATTTGAATTAAGAGATAATAACAAATTTTTACAGAGCAGCAGTAATAAAACTAAGCGGGGCAATATACAGGGTGTACCGGTACAGAGTCAATGTGGAGGTTATATACACGGTGTTCGATACGAGTCATGTGGGAGTTAATACAGGGTGGTTACGATACGAGATCAATGTGGAGGTTATTACACAGGGTACGGTACAGAGTCATGTGGGTTATATACACGGGGTACCGGTACAGGATAATGTGGAGGTTATATAACGGGTACCGGTACAGAGTCAATGTGAGGTTATATACGGGGTACCGGTCGAGTCAGGATATACAGAGCGGTACCAGGTACAGAGTCAATGTGCGGGGGCTCGATGTCTAGGTAATTATGTATTGTAGGTAGAGTTATTAAAGTGACTATGCATGATAATAACCGAGAGTAGCACAGCAGGTAGAGGGGGGGGGGAATGCAAATAGTCTGGGTAGCCATTTGATTAGATGTTCAGAGAGTCTTCCTGAATTGAATTGCATAACTTGCGAAACATGTGAAGTGTCTCGCTTGAATAGATACACCTGGAGCAGAAGAAGCCTTGTGAAACGACTACTGAAATGACTTGTCACGACGAGCGAAAAAACAGTTTTGACACAGTCATTTTGTAATCCAGCAATGGAACCTGAATATGCCTCTATATTCACGTCTTGCGATGCTAAAAGGCCCCCGTCCACAATGTCTGCTTCATCAGAGGAATGTCTGTCAGTGGTTGGAATTCACTATTCACGACACAGTGCTGTTTTGTGCGAGATGTGTATGGGGGGGGGGGGGGGTAAAACGTGACAGAGTAACTGTACAGACCATAACACACTATAAAGACAATAGGCTGTAGTATTGTTTCTAGGATAATGTAGGTAGCAGCAGATGAAGCTATGATTTACTTGTGCTGTGTGTTTTGTGCCAGTATTTCACGACTACAGATGTCGGGTTAGTTTGTGCCCTGCGAGTGCCCTGCCTAGGCAATGTTTGCGTCATTGATAATACTGTTTGCTCATGACAAATTATTCAGAAGT
The DNA here is from genome assembly GCF_002910315.2 of Salvelinus sp. IW2-2015. Lineage (NCBI taxonomy): Eukaryota > Metazoa > Chordata > Actinopteri > Salmoniformes > Salmonidae > Salvelinus > Salvelinus sp. IW2-2015. The sequence goes on along the minus strand of NW_019942752.1, from coordinate 142,306 downwards.
CGAATTATACTCAGAAACACTACATAATGCTGATGAGAAACATATAGGATTAAATCATTTATTTTTGTTGGTCCACATAAAATCTCTATATTTATGTTGACTGGGGCATAAATACTGTACTTCATATGAATTTCATCATGTGGATTTCATGTGATACTCACTGGCCAGTTTATTAGGTCCCACCCATTCACGAAACAGATGCTCCTACAGACAGTGGTCACGTGGCTTGCTTATAAACAGTCAGACAGGCAGAGACATTCAGTTACTGTTGGATTAAAGTTTATACTGGAAAAAACGAGTAACTAAGTACCTGAGAGAGTGGTGGTATGATCAGGGAGTGGCAAGATCTAGTATTTCAGAAATGGGTTTTCCTGGCAACGTTAGGTCCTTAACAAGTTGAACAGCCTTTGAACGCCACCTTGTAGAATCCATGCCGAAATAACTGCTGTTCTGGAGGCAAAGTGGGAGTCCGATTCGGTATTCGATTGGGTGTACTAATAAACTGGCCACTGAATGTTTTAAGTTCTGTTTCTGAATATAATGTAGCATTTGCAAGTTAGCCAACAGCAGGTTTGCGTAAGGGAGTTAAGGGTACTACAACTGACTGATCACAAATGGACCTTATTCCTATATAGTACACTACTTTTGACAGCAACCGTATGGGCCTGGTCATAAGTATGAACTTTTATAGGCAGGCTGGGTGCGTTTGGGATACATCCCATGTTGAACTTCTAGGAGCTGGATATGAGTCACAGGGTGTTGCCAAAATGAGGAAACAGAGCCGGAGACAGAGCAGAACCGAGCTTGAGTAAAGTAGAGCAGAAGTAGAAACTACTAATAAATAAAGTAGTTAGGTGCTTATATTTGTCATATTTCACACATGTACCAAGTGTGTATGTGTGAATTTGGAAATATCCAACTCTCCTGAGACACTCTCTGAGAATGGTTTAGGCCAGGGTCAGCCTAATGTAGCCTTCGGGATTGTTTCTCGGTAACAAGGCCAGAAGAAAGAATAAAGTTGTTCAGGATTCTGACAGTCTGACGGTTGAACTTGAAGATGTTCAAGGCCCAGTAGGTGCATCGATACAGTTCTTGGCGAAAAGTTATTCTCACCCCTTGGCATTTTTGGGCCTTTTCGAACAGGGTGTATATTAATGGAATATGTGAAGATTCATGTGACCTTGATGCTCACGTGGACTTATTTACAAATATATGTGACTCATAAGGTAATGGTTGCATCAGATATTATTTAGGGGCTTCATAGCAAAGGGGGTGAGATAATACAACGCACCACTTTTCATTTTGAATGTTTTAGATTTTTTATACAGGTTCTTTTGTGTGTGACCATTTAACAATGGAAAATCCAATAGAAAATCAATTTTATATGACATGTTGTATGCAACAAATTAGGAAAAATCACCAAGAAGGGGATAGAATACTTTTGCAAAGGCAATCTGTAATGGCCACTCTTTAGCCATCTCCTTAAACC
>NW_019942752.1:133040-140792 GCF_002910315.2 Salvelinus sp. IW2-2015 | reverse complement strand
TCAACCACAGGACCTACTGTCAGAGTCCCTGTTAGTCATTAGTAGTTTACTGTCACTGTTGCAGAGGTTCCTTCAAACTATCAACCACAGCTGGCTTTAGAAAATGGTAACTCTGACCCCGCGGTAACTCTGACCTAATGGTAACGCTGACCCTGTGAGTCAGTAGCAGCAGGCTACACAGTCAGGCGTGATCAGGCCAACCCAACTCAGGAGTCATGACACAAAGAGTATAGTGAGAGCTGGATGTGTGCGTGTCAACAGTCACCTCACCCAAAAAAAGCCAGGGAGGAGCATTCTTACTTAAAGACAATTAAACTGCAATTACCAGAAAACAACACGTTTGACATGTTCCATGAAACGAGAGATAAGAGGTAACAATGTACTATTATTAAAATGATTTATTAGTGGGGTTAGAATAGGTGCTGACATGTCTCTTATGACGTCAGAGTACTACAAAGACTCTATGACAGCCTTGGCTACATACTCTTATGTTCCCACCATGGCATTGACTTTGGACGAGTTCATTGGACAGGACAGAATACGTCTATCAAATATGTAAAATAAAATAAAAAATWGAAAAATAAGTAAAACAACTGTTCTAATTTACTCAAACACACTTAAATATCATCATGGCAACGTAGTTATCAGAACACTTTACCTGGGTGCTGATAGAGGTAGGACTGTGTCACAAATGGACCCATATTCCCTATGGTTCCTGGTCAAAAGTAGTGCACTATATAGGGAATAGGTTGCCATTTGGAATGCAACCATAGTCAGCACTTTCTGCAGTGTGATAGTGAGTGTTATTTGCCAGTTAGTCTAGTGTGGGAAATTACTGTTTGCCCTCCACACGTTAGTATAATGTTTGCTTAGGAAGTCTCGGCAAATCTCGGAGGATACCCTCACAGTGTAGCTGACACACACATGCACGCTCGCACGGGAAAAAATATTTACTGGGGTAAAATGCTGATAAACCAGAAACATACCAGTTTCAAGTTCATAATACAAGGGACAGTGTATACATGTACAGTTCTGTAGATAGTAGACAGCATCAGATCTATAGATAGTATCAGGTCTGTATAACATCAGTTCAGTAGATAGCATCAGATCTATAGATAGCATCAGTTCAGGAGATAGGCATCAGATCTATAGATAGCATTCAGTCAGGAGATAGTTAGATAGCATCAGATGTATTAGATAGATCAGGTCTGTATAACATCAGTTCAGTAATTAGGCATCAGATCTATAGTAGCATCAGTTCAGGAGATAGTAGATAGCATCAGATGTATAGATAGGCAATCAGGTCTGTATTAACATTCAGACTGAGTAGATAGCATCAGGTTCTGTATAACATCAGTTCAGGAGATAGTAGATAGCATCAGCGCTATAATAGTATCCACGTTGATATAAGCATCAATTCAGAGATAGTGTTAGATAGCATCAGATCTGTATAACATCGTTCAGTCTGTAGAACGTAGATAGCACCAATTAAGGCCTTACATAAAGCTTTTACCAAACATTTGTTTTGTAGTTCCAGCCTAACAAGCAGACGTGTGTAAAGTAGCGTTGGCCAGTGTATTTCAGGGCCCACGCGCCATAGCCGTTCGGCCATTGTTGTTTGTGGCGGTTGCTAAGCAAGTGCTCACCAAGCAGGATATGTACAGTCACAGAGTGTGTGTTTTGGTGGTGACAAGTCCCTGAGGCACACTGGCATTTCCTTTTAACTCAAACTAACAGTATACTAACCAGTTCTTCTACAGTTGAACCCACACAGATGACCACAGCTGAACTAACACAGTACCCTACAGGTCGACACAATGACTACGTATCAACACGCCACAGGTATACTACACCAGACTGAACCGCCTACAGTATACTACAACAGACTGGAACGCTCAGTATACTACACCAGACTGAACCCTTACAGTATACTACACCAGACTGAACCCTACAGTATTACTACACCAGCTGAATCCTACAGTTACTACACCAGACTGAGCCCTGACAGTATACTACACCAGACTGACCAAACCGCTACGAGTATACTTAACCAGACTGAACCACAGACAGTATACTACACCACGAGCTGAACCCCACAGTATTACTACACCAGACTAAACCCTACAGATACTCTACACCCAGACTAAGATTATACCTCTACACATGCCCTGCTGTTAGTGACATTTCTCCTGTTGCCAAGATTAAATACTCCAGTACTACACAGACCCTGGAAACACCCCAACCCTGTGGCATACATCAAGAATAGTACTACACTCCAGATGCTTGAAACACCATAGGCCAGGTATACTATACCAGATATCATTAACACAGGTAGAACCTAAATGCTACTTGGGGCGGGACCAAAATAAAAGAACCCCTTTAAAATGATAAAAATATTCGCCAACTTTGTCTCAATGTTGATAAGAAACAAAAGCGCGCTAGCGAATTGGCATTGTTATACTCACACCTGAGACTGAACCCCTTACAGAGGAATTGTACTCACACCAACTGAACCCCACAGTATACTAACCAGACCTGAACCCCACAGTATACTCGAACACCCAAGTCTGAGACCCACACTACAGAGTAATCTACAGTGTTTACTCTCAACCAGACCACTTAGAAACCACATCCCACCGAGACATCCTTATTTTCTAACCCAGAAGAGAATTACGTCCATCGCACCCCTACAGTAGGTGACCTACTATCAGACAAACCGTGACAAGCTACCACAACCGTACACAGAAACGCCAGTCCAGGACCTATTCTCACATCTCACCGAGCCCAGTATCTTCACCTTAACGCGCCCATGAAACGAGTTCTAGAATAACACCCCAGGAACTCACAACCCCCGCGAAGCGACTGATGAAATTCTATAGTGAACAGCGAGACTGAACGCTCACTTAACCCTACGATGCAGTTATTACTACCATCGACATATGCTCTAACCCGGGCCTAAGTTGCTCTACTCCAGCTTTTGACGATCCAGAGGCACTGAACCCCAACCCTGACAGTCTCTTCAATGATGTGGTCGACGTAGCACCCGATATGACTTCACACCCTAGGAAACGACCGCACTCTTTTATCACATTGAGCGACCCATGAAATTCGAATCCCTACATATACGAAATCACCATCAATACAATACACCAAGAGTGGCAACGTTACCCATATCTCCCTCCACAGTTAACGTCCCCCAAAACGATGTATATCACTAACATCGCGCAGCTATACAAGCCCACAACAAACATCCAGATGAAACTTATTTTGTTATACTCCAGCAATACGGTATATCGCAGAGTACTTAAAACCTGAAAAACACCCAAGCAAGTTATGCACTACACAGGACTGAACTACAGGCGTTCACAGGTAGGTATCGTACACACACGACCCTGAAGGACACCACCTGAATGAGAAGTTAATTACACCTAACATCACCAGGAGAACTGCAAGGCGCTCTAACGCAAGTATACTACAACCAGACTTGAAACCCTAAGTATACACACCAGACTCTCAACCCTACCAGTATACTACACCAGGAGCTGCACCACCCTGTCAACCTCACTAGCAAACAGCAAAGTTATATACGATTACAAAACCGAAGACTGCTACGCCCACAGATTATGTAGAGTGTGATCTACACCAGACTTTGGAATCTCCACACACGCGTCTACTACTACACCATTAATCATAGAGAATCGCATGACACAGATTATTATCATCTACATACACCCAAGACTTAAAGCCTGAAAATCCCAACAGAGATATACTACACTGTGACGTACATTCAGTGCTGGGACCCACAAAGCCGCTTCTTCATCCATGTGACTAACACTTTATCCAAGATCTGTGCAACCACTAATTCAAATATTAACGTTACCACCAATATACCAGAAAGGTACCCCACCAGTATATTACATCTCAGAAACTGCAATCACCTTACAGCTAACATCATACCCTACACCAGACCAGAACCCCCGCACTAGTTATACTACACCAGACTGAAATCACCCCTACAGGATGCCTATATCCTTCACACACAGAACCGACACGGCCTAGCAGCCGGAGTTACTTGATTTTATCCATATTGACTGAAGCCCTCTCCAAACCTCTAATATCTAGTAAAATAATACATCACACACCTAACGAACCCAGACAGTACTTGGCAGCCTGACAAGCTGCAGCTCAAAAGGTGCAGCTCATACCACTAACCATGGAGCAGTGGTCCTATAGTACTTGAATCACCAGACTAACCTACAGTATACTACACACAGCGCTGAAGAGACAGCTCCCATAGGTACAGTCAGTATATCTATGCGAATCCGAGATATCGAAGCCCTGCACAGAGCAGCATGACCTACTCATATCTATCTCAGAACTTGCCAGTCGGTCGCACAGCCTATACTACTACACCAGTGAGCTGACCTAAAAAGCCCGCCCTAGCAGTATACTACACAACTGAACCCCTTCAATAGTTCTATACAGTATCTAACCAGACTGAACCCTACAGGTAGCTACACTACTACACCAGAGTAACTGACATGAAACCCTACAGTATAACATGACCACGAGGCAAGCTCCTATAAGACGTCCCAGCTGCCGTGAGGCCTATTATACTACACCAGACAGGACATACCCCCTGAACAACGCCCGCAGCCTCTACAGTATACTAACATCCAAGAACCCTGAACTGCCGTACGCGACAGGGGTATACTACACCAGACGTGAACCCCGAATCCCTACCCACGTATAGTACGGACAAGCAGTACATACCTACTCAACCAGAAGACTTCAGCCCAGTTACAGTATGACTACACCAGACCTTGAACCCTACAGTCATAGCTGAGGTGCCATACTCAGACTGAAACCCCAACCCTAGTTACAGTATACCTTGACAACACAGCTGGAAACGCTCTGACAATCCACGTATTACAGGCGGGAGCTATTATACAGTACATATGACCACAGGCATGCACTCATAATAGACCTCACGTACAGATACGCATACACCATGACTGGAAACCCCACTTTGACCAGAGCTGCCAGCTCATATTAATTACTAACACATATCTTGCAACCCTAGCTGCCAGTATTTAATGTTACCTTACGAACAGAAGCCTTGCAGACCTCCAATATCAAGGTTCAGTGGTGCTATAGTTAATTACTCTACGACACACAGACTGAAGCCCAGCAGGCTACAGAGCTCATAACCATGTATACGTAACTACCCAGAGCTGTATACGCTCGCAACCCGGATTACAGTATACTACACCAGGAAGCTTGAAACCCACACATGCACAAGCAGCATGCTCATACTAATCAACAGCACACTGAACCCTCGACGATCAGATTATACGTACATCCAGCATATCTGAACCCTACAGAGTATACAGCAACACGCTGCCGAACTGACAACAAAACTCTAACACCATGGTAATACACGACCAGGACTGTAACCCCAGACCTAGCTAGCCGTATATGATTACTACACCAGACACTTGAAACCCAGCTATCAGCTCATAGGCTTCTAAGTTACGGTGCTATAGCTACTGACAGCTTATGAGCAACGAGACTGCTCAATCCCAGCGACAAGTACTACTACACCGAGTGACGGTTGGAACCCTACTAGTATAGTACTTGCACAAGCTGTAGCTTCATAGATTCAGTGATACTACACCAAGACTGAACCGCGTGACCCATGATAGTACTACTAAGCTGTCCTAACGCTCATACTACCCAGAGAACTTTGAATCCTAAGCGAGCAGCTATATTACATACTGTATCAGACCCTACGACTCTCAACCCTCACAGAGATTCAGCTATGAAGCTCACTATCTCTGACTAGTAACTGAACAAAAGCCTTACAGAGCTCATATTAGAATCTTACACAGCTAGACTGAACCCTACAGTATGCACTACATCCAATGACTGACCCAACCCTAACGAGTATACTGACAAAGCCTAAGCCACCAGAGTTCCTGAACCCCAACTCTCCACCATTGGATCATGATGTACCCTTAATCTACCGACTGACCTCGACGTACAGAAGCTGCAGCTCTACATCTAGACTATTCCAAGGAGTGCGAGCCTGAAACCCTACAGTATTATACTAAGTACTACCAGCAAGGCTGCAGCTCATAGATCAGGCGTAGCATATGCCAGTACCCTCACAAGCAGCCAGATCTTCAACGTCCACCATAGGAGATCTCAAGATCTCGCGTGCTACTAGATTATACTACACCAGACTGAACCCTAACTAAGTTACTCTCAGCCACGAGCTCTGGACCAACCGCCCACATCACCATTCTAGCTGGAGCTATAGTTATACTAACACCAAGCAAAGCTGCGCTAGGCTATACCCCATCAACCAGTGGATCTATACTACACAGCTATCTGGAGAGCTTCCGCTATATCGATGTATACTACAACCGAGACACATGCATAGACCAACCCCTTCATCTAGGTTCATGGTAATAGCGTACAACCAGACTAATCCACGTACCCGAAGTCATAGCCAACCAGCCTCATAGGTTTCAAGTGACCGAGCTTATATATCAGCTCTACTGAACCACCTGACTAAAGTCGCAGAGCCTTCCTATATAATCTCACTTGAGTACCAGACTGAACCCACCCCACAGATCAGTGGTTTATACGCTATCATCCAGACTGAACCACGAGCAACATGACGAGAAGCTCATAGTCTCACTTAATACCCCAGAGATGCTCTGAACCACCACACCACCGAATCAGGGTGCTTATTATAACGTACAGCCCAGAAACAGGCCAAACCGCTACCATAAGTAGTAGCTTCAAGTACCCGAGGGAGCTCGAACCCATATCACGCTCTATACTCTAGACAAGCTTGACATCTACATACATAACCAGACTAGAACCTCTGGATTCACTAGGTTATACTATACCAGACGGGCTATATCTCCTTAACAGTATTACTACCCAGTACTGAATCTCTCTACTAGCTTATTATACTACACCAGACTGAACCCTACAGTTTTATTTAAAACTATACCAGACTGATAACCCCAACCCCACAGTATACTACACCAGACTGAACCTACAGTGATACTATACCACAAACTGAAACCCCAACCCCACAGTATTACTACACCAGACTGAACCTAATAGTACCAGCATACGCAGCCGAGCATGTTGATTTGGTCCATCCACACCACAGACTCATCTGAAACACGCTGGTTGAAATATCAAAAAATGAACTCTGAAACTATATTCATTTGGGACAGGTCTGTTGAAACATTCATGGCCATTTAGCTAGCTTGCTGTGCCTAGCTAATTGGTCTGGGATATAAACATTGCGTTGTATTTTACCGCTGAAATGCACAATGTCCTCTACACCGAACCAGTTGATCCACAGATAAAACAGTACTAACTAGTTAGTTATTAGTAATCTCTCCTTCTTCAGGCTCTTCTTCTTCTGTGACTTTATATGGCGGTTGGCAACCAACTTAAGGTGCATTCCACCACCAACTGGAACTGGGAGTGCTGGACCTCAGTTCATCGTCATCACCCACGTGGGTATATGCTCCTAAAAAACCAATGAGGGAGATGGGAGAGGAGGGACTTGCAGCTCGTCAAGCGGCAACCAAATAGAACCAAGTTCTATTTTAGCGCCTGGCTACACAGACGCCGTTGGCTTTTATTATACGCGCGGGCAAAGCCTAGGACAAGCTGCAGGCCTCATAACCACTGGATCAAGTGTGGGTGCAATGATGAATG
>NW_019942752.1:132461-133015 GCF_002910315.2 Salvelinus sp. IW2-2015 | reverse complement strand
TAGATAGCATCAGGTCTGTATAACATCAGTTCAGGAGATAGTAGATAGCATCAGCGCTATAGATAGTATCACGTCTGTATAACATCAATTCAGGAGATAGTAGATAGCATCAGATCTGTATAACATCAGTTCTGTAGAACGTAGATAGCACCAGTAAGGCCTTACAAAAGCTTTTACCAAACCATTTGTTTTTAGTCCACCCTAACAAGCAGACGTGTGTAAAGAGCTTGGCCAGTGTATTTCAGGGGCCCAGCGTAGGGCTGTCGGCCCATTGGTTTGTTTAGTGGCGGTTGCTAAGCAGTGCTCACCAAGCAGGATATGTACAGTCACAGTGTGTGTGTTTTGGTGGTGACAAGTCCCTGAGGCACACTGGCATTTCCTTTTAACTCAACTACAGTATACTACACCAGGCTGAACCCTACAGTATACTACACCAGGCTGAACCCTACAGTATACTACACCAGCCTGAACCCTACAGTATACTACACCAGACTGAACCCCACAGTATACTACACCAGACTGAACCCCACAGTATACTACACCAGACTGAACCC